>NC_056731.1:1978323601-1978483601 GCF_019279795.1 Protopterus annectens
TGGAGTGAAAAAGGTAGGGATCTGGCAGTCCCTTTTCATTATAAGGTAATGGGAACTGCCAGCACGCTATGTCCATTTCACAAAGGGGAACTGGTATGCTACATTGACGAAAGTCAAACCTCATTACTGTTCAAAGTTGATTCAATGGAGAATCCCATTCAAGTGAAGAGAGAAGTACTGATGAAGCAATTCTGCTATCTGTATGTAGGACTAGGTACTGCAAGCTGCACCTACCAGAAAGTCAGAGCGACAGACATCAGTACCTATTTCCAAATACAGGTGAAGCTGTACTGCAGGTTTCAGGAGTTGGGAGGCATGGTACCTGGGACTACATGCACATATGAATATATTTATTGCAAGGCATTCCTCAATGGCTCAAAGTGCTGCTTCATTAAAACAGAAACAGACTTGGAACTACAGACAGGCGATCTCAAAATCAGGTTTGAATTAGGGAAAGATCTTGCTGTGGGGTTGCTACCTATCTATTTGTTTTTTTCTTATAAATAAGAACTGCGGTGGTGGTGCTGTGGTAGCGTTGTTGCCTCACATTACGATGCTGTCCTGTTTGATTCTCAGCTAGAGTGTCTTTTGTGTGTAGACATGCGTGAATGGACGTATCTTCATTGACGTTTGGGCATTAGAGCTGGCAACTCGGCACGTAAAGATCTACTGCCAATGATTAGCGGACCAGAGTTCCACTGTGGCGACCCCTAACCAGGAAAAGCCGAAAGACACAACAACTGTCTGGAAATAAGAAAAATTGCCAGTAACAGACTTGGAACTGCAGGCAGGTGATCTCAAAATCAGGTTTGAATTAGGGAAAGATCTTGCTGTGGGGTTGCTACCAATCCGTTTGTTTTTTTTTCATACTGTCTGGAAATAAGAAAAAATGCCTGTTAGTCCAGAAAACTCTGCACAGACATCAGTATTCTAGTTAGCAGCACAAACAGAATGCCAGATTTTTAGGACATAGCAGAGTGACTTTTTTAAAGAAAATCATTGTTACTGCAACATGATCAAGTCTAAGCCTAGCAAAAGCAGATGTACTGTCTCCCACTTATATGCCCATTTACATCGTAAAATGAGCACTGAAGCTGACAGGGGTGAAAGGGAAACAGGTGGAGAGGGGCAGTACAGTGGGTGTGGCTTCTGCTTCTGTTTTTTTTTTTTTTTTTTTTTTTTTTTGTCAAGGTAAGAATTAGTGACCAAATTCTACTGCAATGAAGAACTTCATCCTGACTTGGAAGCCACAACAAATAAAGCATTCAAGCTATGCTCAGGATAGGTAATGGGTTTCAGGAACATAGATTGTTTTAGGATCTTATTACCTTTCCTGATCATAACTGTACTCCCTTAAATTCAATACCTCTGCATTGTGAGGGACTGAAATGGGGGAAACCTTGCCCCATGGGGATGGCATGAACAAACTTGATTTCACTAGTTGGTGTAGTTAGAATGAGATGGCAGTATGTCTGGTCTTGGCATGCCATGTTTTAAAACCCTGTACAGCTAGACTACATCAGGTAAGAAATTTAATTTCCAGCGACAATACAGTATCACCTTTGGTTCACTTTATAACTGAAAAAGTAAGATAATTCTAATCATAGTAGTTTGGTGTTCTAAAACATAGTAATTTAATTGTGTTTTGTAATATATGTATGGCATTTTCTATAACTGTGTTTAATTTCAAAGCACACTTTATTGGTTAATTCAAAAATTATCTGCCTGCAACAGCAGAAGTAGAGATTTTTTGTTTATTGCATCAATGTCCTACAGTTCCATTACCATATTTTGTATCTGTATATTATTTATAAATATAATCAAAATAATTGTAGATGCTGAAATATTAATATTTCTCAAATACTTTATTCATTCGTAGCTTTGTGTTATCTTTACCTTCCCCAACTAAAATAAATTATGTAAATTTTTAGGTATATAAATATAATAAACTGTCCCCGGGATTCATGAAGCTTGTGCCAGGCGCAGGCGTAGCGTAGGCGGAATAATGCCAAATATGGCCGTCGAGCGATTCAGGAACGATCCAATTCCAAGTGCACTACTGGCGTACGCCAGAACTGCGCAGCCCTCGGCATAGGTATGCTAATCACCCCATGTGCAGTGTCGCACCATGCAAATGAAGGCATATAGCAATTCATGAAGTGGTGCAGGCGTAGCATAAGCCCACGGAAATGTAAACCAAAAAAACACGGTTTACATTTTCCCAAACAAAACATCGGAGCTATGGAAGCAGACCAGACTCATGTATTACAAAGTTAACATATGCCAATGGCTAAATACACAGCCAATGGCATAAGAAAAGATGCACAACACCTAAAAAACAACATTTAATGTCATGTCCACAGTAATGCACAGTACAACCGCAGGGCATGTGCGCGCAAACAGGAACACAAAGAAAATGTATACAAATGCCATAAAATCGCAATGTAATACAAATCAGGATTTCACCATAATACACAATGGTAGGCATGGTACACCACAACCAAGGTGCAAGGGTTGCTAAGGGTCTGCGACAGTGTTCAGTGCGGTAACTATGAATTAGTAGTCAATGCCATGCAAATGAGGCAAGTAATACTGAATCGCAAATGTCCCACCAGATGAAGAATGTACCATACGGCGCAGCACTATAACACCGAGTAGTGTCTCAGAGGAGATACATGAGATCAGCAGAGGGGTGTGCCACCGTAGCAGTAAGCACATTGGAGCAATGCAAATGTGGCCTGGCCATTGCTAAGCAAAGCTGCAGGACAGGGGTAGGGAGGAAGGTATAGAATCGTTTAGCTGAGAGCACATATGGTGCCTGAAAGCGCATGTGTACGGGGATGAAAACGTGCCCGAAACCCGGTAAGTGGATGCACATGCCGCGAACAATAGCACAAACAGGAAGGTCAGGGGAAGAAAAGAAGGAAATGCCAAAGTAGGGTAATTGGAGTACTACTGAGCAATTAACACCAATCAACTCACGGCGGCCAATCGACGGCAGCTGACAAGTCTGCTCGCAGAAACCTGCAACACAGGATAGGGGAGGCATTGGATTGCAAAGAAAGGAGGGGAGGCATTGGATTGCAAAGATAGGATATCTGTCATAGCAGAGCAATGCAAACCTACAGTAGACCGGCAATAGAACACATTACGCAAGATAAGCCAGGTCTAGGAAAGTACAAATGAAAGCAGGCTGCTGGATGCATGCCAGAAAATGGTAGGTCGAATGTGCAGAAATGTAAAGGGAAGGTCAAGAGGTAATCCACGGCAGCCAAATGTAATTCAACACCAAAGGCACCACAATAGTAGTTCCGGTAGTAAAACACATAAGATACCCTGTAGCTACGATCGTACATACACACCCTATGACATCATCGGTGTTAACAAGCACAATAGTATAAAGTACGAAAGCACCCTACACACACCTGTGTATTACCAAACACTGCACCATAGGTGTAAACACATGGGGAACTTTTAAAATGTACATGTTGGGAGCTGCCATAGCTGTGATTCATCAGCATGTGTTAGAGACTGACGGTGTTGTGGAGGATGATGCCGACAACCACCGCAGGCCCCGGAGGAGGAGAAGAGTGTTCAGACCAAGGGTAACCTACCAGTAGCTACATGATCTGGAGATAGTAGAGCATTACAGGGTGGACAGGGACATCTTACAGCAAATAGTGGAGCTGTGTCGACCACGCCCGAGAACCAGAAACAACAGAGGGGAACCCATCCCAGTGGACACGAAGGTATGTGTAAGCTTGCAAATACTAGCCACAGGTACCTTTCAAAGGCCAACTGGAGATATAATGGGGATCTCACAGGCATTAGCATCCAGGGTACTACACAGTTCCTGGACGCCATGTTACCACATGCCAATGAGCATATATACTTCCCCCGAACTCAGGAGGAGTTGGCCAGCAATATGTGTCACTTCCACCATGTGGCACACTACCCGGAGGTACTGGGTGCGATAGACTGCACGCACATACATATCAAGTCACCACCCGGTGAGCATGGTAGGCACTACATAAACCGCAAGGGATTCCACTCCATCAACTGCCAGGTCGTGTGCAATGCCCAGGGCATTATCATGGATGTGTGTGCTGGCAGCCCTGGAAGCTACCATGACTCCCATATCTGGCATGCCTCACAGCTGTATCAGGTATTTATCAGGGGGGACATCCCACATGGCCACCTTGTGGGGGATGCTGGCTATGCACTGGAACCATGGATGATGACTTCCATCAGAAATGCACACACACCCATGCAAGAACGCCATAATGAGGCACACGCACAAACCAGAATCATCATAGAGCGTGTGTTCGGGATGCTGAAATCATGGTTCCGGTGCTTGGACACATCTGGTGGAGCCTTGCAGTACTCTCCAGGCACGTGTGCCCACATCTTCATAGTATGTGCCATGCTACATAATATGATCCTGTGGAAACAGCTGCAGCAGGGACAAAATGGTGAAGGCCCTCATAGCTCACCGCAATTGCCAAGGCCATCACAGACACAGAGGGATTCAGACCACGAACACACTGTGCCAGCCCCAGTAGGCAGACAGAGGCATGCCCAATACGCCATGGCAAAGAGGGAACATATAGCACATACTCTGACAGTGTAGGCCCCTACGGACTGACACACCTCTCCACCTGCACACACAGTAAAATGGATGGCACACAAACATGACCACCTGTAAATTGTAATGTATAGGTGGCCCACTGTGTGAATCCTACATAGGCAGCCCTCAAACATTGTACACACAACAGCTATTGGAACACGGAATGTCAACATCTGAACAGTACATGCGCCTATCAGCATACGTTGGTGCTGTGTGTATAGGTTCCCAGGTCCATCGGTAGGTACATGCACGATTGTCAGAGGCCATACACCAAACGGGGCAAACAGTGTCTGTTGTCGCCACAACATTGAGTAACCAACTGTGCTTTGGGGAGCAGAGGCAATTGCGGGAGCACATGTGTGCAAGCACTGTTCTGCACACACTCAGCACGGATTCCCTGCTGCGTTAATGAGGGGTTCCACATAATGTAATCATGCATGTTGTGTCAAGGCATGGGGTGTACCCATGACAGGTATTCATCACCCCAGCATGCTCCACCTACGGTTGTTTGAAGGTGTAGCACAGTATCGTGTGTGGCTCACTGTGATATACATACCCAAGCCGGAGCACATCCAGTAAACATCACATGGACATACCATTAACTGGACTCATCAATATGTAAACTAACTGAGTTACCCATGTGAGAGCAGTATGGAGTAACAGCCGTAGTATACTCCACACACAATACGACATAACACGTGTACAAATCCCAGATGTCCAAGTGTTAAATGCACTGACCGTCATGCATGTTCCTGGTCCCAGGTCCTGCAAGGGATGTAACGTAATCCCGAAGGCACGAGTAATACATGTGGGATGCAGGTCATCAGATCATGTTTAGCACATGTTAGCGGGAATATGCGTTGCCCACTGCTGGTAAGCAACGTGTAAATATGACTATACGGATATGCGTGAAACAGGGCTAAGCTTCTCCGAATATTGCGCAGATCATGGTCAATGATGTCCAGAACAGGTGAAACCAGCATTATTCACCCCGTACTAATAGCGCCTGTTCTGAAGGGTAAAACGACCACTGCCAGGAGTAGAACACGCAATCATGTATACAATCACCTAACACTATTGCTAGCCAAGATGTACCTACGGTAGGGTTGCCACCTCTTCAAATGACCAATGTGGGACATACGTCAGATGTCTGCAGGCCGACATACACCCGGCCAGTATGACAATCAGAACTTCACTGTTTTGCCTAGATAAAAGCTTATTCTTGTAATGTTTTAGTTACTTATTCTGTTTCTTATAACATATAGGTGGTTCAGATACAGAATGACTGTTTTATGCAACTATTACATAAACTATAGGAAATAAGTTTGTCCTAAAATCTCAGGACATTTGCCATGTTTACAAATATTTTGCAGGACACAACTGCCCAAAGCGGGACTGTCCCTTGCAAAGTGGGACAGGTGGTAACCCTAACCTACGGCAGGTGTGTAATGTGACAGGTACAGACACAAACGTGCGGAGTCCAGGAAACAGTATACACCGACACGTACACAATGAAAGGTGTAGCTTGCCTGTCACTTTCCCTGTCAGATATATATATATATATATGTATATATATATATATATATATATATATATATATAAGCACACATATATACATATATATAATACAGATAGAAAGGGCGATAGAGTGATATATGTTGATATATACGGATTCACCGATATCTGCTAATATATAGATTGGTCAGCGACATTCATAACACCTTGGAGGTACAAATAAATAGGATACCGCCAACTATGGAATGTGTCACATACCAACACGCGTAACCACAAGGCTGAAAGACCGAAAGAACACAGTACCAGAACAGTAGAACCACGAGTAATAGTATGACGATATGAAGGGACATTTAGTTACCATTGCCGGTGTTGCGGTCCACGTAGGTACTGTGTTCAACTGTGTTTGTGAGTGCTGTAGTCTGTGTATGTGTGTGTTGAGGGTGCCCTGTGCGTTTCTGTGTGACTGTAATGTGTGTGTGTGTGTGTGTGTGTGTGTGTGTGTGTGTGTGTGTGTGTCCGCATCGTGTGTCTGTTAGTGCCAACCCGGAGGTAGATCACTACGGTAGGTGTGGGTATAGCTAGCCATAGGCATACTGTTACCACCTGTCCCACATTAGGAGGGACAGCCCCTCCCTGGGCAGGTGTGTCCTGACATAAAACATTACAAAGGGCAACTGTCCGAGATTGTAGGACATTATTATGTCCCATATATTATGTAATAGTTGCATGAAATAGTTATGCCTGTATGTAAGAAATGTAAATGTTACATGCAATATGATAAGTAGCCAAAGTCCCACAACAATAGGTATGTATTGAGGATAAAAGTATATGCTATCTTGTGTACTGACCCTGGCTATGTGTCAGCCTGTAAACACCGCTGTGTGTCCCGCAAGTGTCCAACAATGGCCATATGAAAAGGTGGCAACCCATGGCAAAGAGGTTCTGTCATCAACACAACGGCAATGACTGCAAATATCTGGGACAGAAATACATAGGACAGCTGTCATTTAGAAATATCCCTTTACATATCACTGCAATTCCAGAGGTATTGAAGCATCAACCTCACCTGCATACAATATAGAAACCAATTAACAATGGCCCAATGTAAAATCCCATAACATAAGTCTACTAACTGATAGCTCTTTAATTAGGGAAGGAGCCCACACACACATATATATGGAATACGTATAAATGCAAGCCCTGCAAACCTGTATATGCTATGTACACCCACCGACATTCCCCACACTAGAAACTATAGCAATACAGACTGTAATTACAGCACAAACATCCAGTCAGTCAATTACATCTGCAGAACCATTAACATACCTTGTGAGAAACACAATTAAAGGCGCCATGCAAAATTGTAGCCATTGTATAATGGAACAAATGGCGATGTTACAGGTTTTGTTTGCAATAGTCTGTTATCAGAAGGTTGGGATGACAGGTACACCCACATGTTGAACCACATACTCTAGCCATCACACGCAATCCACGGGGGACATGAATCCAAACTATACTTGTCTCTACACATAGCAGTTGCAATTACACACAACAAAACATAATACAGGCCGTCTCCCCGAAGGTAGGGCAAATGGGCAATGCCCAAGTGGAGAATTCAATTATACCCCACTGTTGCTGCGTAATTGGCAAATGGAGTAGCTGCACAGCGGATGTGCAAGTAATTAGTCACTCAGGAACACCAATTGGAAGCAGGAAACCACATGTTACAGCTATCGACGTATATAAGGATGACTTGCCAGACATTTAAACCGTATGCTCATACCATAGAACTACTTAAACAGTGTAAGAGAGACGAAAGTCCAGAACGATAACAAGGTATGTAGAACACTCGATATGTACGTTTATGTATAGCATGTTTTGTATTAATTATGTTAGTGTATGTATAGCCTGGTTTGCATTAATTAAAAGTGTCCACAATGCATAAAGTGGGAAAAGGTATTTATGTAGTGATGTCTTGCTGAGCATACTAACGCTTGTAGAAATTGTGCGTCCAGCAGTGGGCCACAAGGTAAACATCACAGACATCACAAGGGATGCTACTTGAGGGCTTTAAACAGAACAATTCCATACCACCCGCCGTCAGTGGTAGGGTATGTCCAACAAGTACGTGCCATAGCAGAGGATAGTATATGTTGATATACTGTCACAGTAGGCATGTGTATGGGCATATAATGACAATGACATGTCTAAGGTGGTCCTGCTGTGCAAGTATGCTTTGCATTATGGGATACTATGTAAAATATGTGTAATGTAATAGTATTTTAGGTAGATATGTCAGATATGCTACACAGCATAACAGGCATATCATGCATACCAAAGGTATCATCTATTGGCATGTACAATAACAGGATACATATGGCTTGTAGTCACGGGACATTGTAATAGCATGATAGCTAATCTAAATGGAAGGGCTACCAAGTAACCATGCACAAAGGACATGTAATAGCTTCACAGGTTCATTGTGGGGTACTATCAGTCTGGCAAGTCTATGTGTAAGCACAACTATAGTGTTCACACCAGTGGCACCTCTCTAGGGTAGTGTCCTGTGAACAGCAAAGCCATGTGTTACCTGCACCTCTGCACAGTACAGCCACTGCAGTGATCCCTGGTGTACATGTGTCTCCCATCCACCAAGTGAGGTATCACATGAACAGTGCTACTGAGTGTCCCTGCGTGATTACATAGGAATCATGTTCCAAAGCATGGTGAGGTCCGGTTTGGGAATGTAACCCTCAAGCACATCCCACTCATCATTGCGTGTGTGCACATATCCATGAGCATGTTGCTCACAGTGGCTTTTGCTTATGTCGCGTATGTGGAGTATATCCATTAATATTGTTGTGGACATGGGCCCTGTCTGTTCAGCAGAGGTCACCCCTGAGTATTTAGTATGCAAATGTGTACAGACATGGTGTCCATAGTTCAGCTGCATACTTTAACTGTCGGAGCTCAATAAACGTCATGGTGTGTTAATGTTGTGGTATGTAAAGCTGTAGCTGTTGTGTAAGGTACACCCTAAATGGGGTGGTGTACCCTTGAATGTGTGTAGAAGTCTTGAGTTCAGAGATACAATGGATGCCTATGTACCAGCTACACACCCAGTACAGATAAGTGTGGCCACGTAGAAGGATATCCATGCCACAGTGGCAATATGGTAATCACAGGAGTGGGTGCGACATATGTGTGTACTACGAACATGTACAATGTGACATGTATGTAGGAGACTACCACTTATGTGATAGTCAGTGGGTGAATGGTGTAATGCAAAGGTGATGTTCATGCACCTTGTGTCATGCAGCTTGAGGCCAATATATTCATATCAGGTATCCATCACAGTGACACCCATATGGATGGAGTTAGTATCAGCTGGTGGATCAATCATGGCGCTTCGTATGCAGTGGTTTGTAAAGCTATGCAGGGAAAGTCCCTCTGTGCTAGCCTGTACCTCAGGGAAGCATATACCAAACATGAGGGGCCCTATGTCTGAGGACTGTGGTATGCTAAGTGTAGCTGAAATGCAGTAGGTACTATGGTATGCTACCCTCATTGTGTGGGTCCTGTCCATGAGCCACATTGCATAACATCCTGAGACATAGGGTATGATGTGCAGGTGGATGTGTATATTGTCAATACCGGAATGGAGAACGGTGCTGAAAGGCAATGAGATGACAATATAGGCTGTGTGGACCCCCGTACCATACTCAACTACCCTGGTAACTGTATGAAAGGAGTCCACCAGGTGTAGGAGCCATGCTCTGGCCCTAACAAGTCCAACCCGGGTGGCATCAAAGGACCGGAGCCCAACAATGTCTCTGTGAATGACGTCCATGATGATGTACCCCATAGCCATGCAGAACAGTCCAGTCAGGTGTGTAGGGCAATAGTCCCACTCGTGCATTGTGGCACCACCTGTGTGGAGTGTGATAACTGTTGCTGTGTGCCATTCAGGGGCCACAATGTCTGATACAAGGCTATTACTGAATATGGTGGCCTAGTGGGGAGACATGTCATTCAAAGGTTTGTGGACATCACAGCCTGGGATTTTGGAAGGTGATATGGGCCCAGTGTCCCAGGACATATCGAGTGCAGGTCAGTACTGTGTAGGTGTGACCGCAGGGACACAGCAATGTTCCTGCATGGATTGTGGCCCTGTAGTGAGTGAGAGGGTGTAATGTTAGCATTGAATCCATTTGCCAGCATGTTGTCAACATCACCTGGTTCTGTAATGTTCCTGAGTGACTGTTGTATGTGAGAGCAGATGTGGGTATTGCCATTGACTACTGACATACCACCATGATGCCTTGTGGTACACCCCGGAATGTGTCGCAGTAATGTTTATGCAGCTAGTTTTGGAGTATGTTATGAGGGATCCCATGGCCCTATCGAGGCTGACCAGTGAGCTACCCCACCCATGGGATTGTACACCACTGTGCAACAGCCTCCACCTGTTGTTGTAAATTATGTCCATGGAACTTGACACCCAGAGTGGCATCTGTTATCTGGTGGGTGCCATCATGGCTCTGTGTGGAATAGCATGATCCATGCAGTCATGTACATGCTAATGAAGTGCACTGGGGTATGTTTCAGCATTTGTATGTGCATTGTCCATCTGCACGGGTGTCATGACGTTAACTACCACTGTCATAAGATGTCTGTAGTAGGTGTTGTAGTACTCATGTACTGTGTATGCCATGAAGGGTGTGGTGCCGGGATGTGGCTAACAAGGGTGATTAGCATATGTTCGGAATCCACCAATGAGGAGATAACCCCAGGTGTGGAACACCAGTCACATGTTGGTAGTGTTCATGTCAAGGATAATATTGGTCTTGGAGGTGGTGTGTATGGGTTGATCCAGCCGAGTGGACGTTATGACTCACGGACAGCATTGGCCTAATGTGTCGGTACATGAGTGACTATCCCAGTTAAGTGTGGGGTAGTGTCAGTCTCACAACAGTAGTAGCTGTCTGAGCCCTACTGTCCAGTACACCAACAAATGAGGTCTGGTAACCGTGGGGTATGTTGTTGAATCCGTAGCTTGTTACAATGTGTATAGTGGTTCTGGACACAGTTAGTTGCACGTGGAGCACCTCTGCTGCATTGTGCTAAGTAACTAGCCAGGATGTGTGTACAACATAGTGGAATATGGGAACACCTCAGCCGTGGGTGTGCCGGTCCAGGTACGTGCCTGAAAGGTATGGTCTGTCTATAACCTGTCATTGCAGGTGTGCTCTGCAGAGCCTAGAGGCAGGTCCCAGTCACTGCAGAGATATTGAAGTGGTGCATTATAAGATGTGCCTTGCCTGCGTGCATCACAGAGGAAGATGTCAAGCATTGCGTCACATGACCCCATGGTTTGCTAGCCAGTTCCCGTTCTGGTGGTGACTATTATTGGAAACTGTGCAAGACAGGCAATATAGAAGCAGCAAGAACCTTACATGTGATCTGTACTCCCAGGGCTGACAGGTGCGGGTCATCTGTGCCAAAGCATCGTGTTGTTTGACCAGGTCAGTCAAAGCGGACAGATACCAGATGCCTGTGGAATGACAGCAGAAGCATAGGCAACTGTTGATGTGACACAGTCAGCCATTGTACAGTGGTATCAGGTCCGGATGAATGCATAATGCTCCCCAGGGCTTGGCCCACACCTTCAGGTCTACAAGACTGGTGAGCTATTTCATGTTTCTGCACACGTAGTCTGTGAAATTACATCTCAGGGCAGTCACACTAACATGGAAAATGACAGTCACATCGTACCTGGTGAGGTGTGGCATGGGTGCATAGGTTATGTTGCAGAACCAGTTACCAGACACCAAGATGTAAGTGACTATCGCCTTGTGTAGCCTGCTGAGTGGAACAGCAGTGTGACCGCCTACAGAGTCACCTATGACTGGTGTGTTGTGTATGTAATAGCACCCTATTGGCTGTATGTGATGGGCACACATGAGTCTGTGGGCTATAAGTTGGTGTTGTTGTGTTTGGTGATGGGGGCTGCCTTTGGTGCCTACACAGAGTATGGAGAGGTACTGCACAAGTTGTCCTCATATCTGTGGCCTGTGGTGGAGATCAGGTGAGACTATGTGATGAGTGGGGTGTGTTGCGAATGTTACACATCTCCACATGACTGTCAGGTGCAGTCAGGGTCGGTGACAGTATTACCCCCAGCAGGGCTGCATATGTGCATCCCCCACAGGCTGCAGTGTCGTATGTTGGGAGGTGAGCATTGACTGTGTACATGAGACAATTGCTCTATTGCCACATGTATGACATATCCATCATATAGACAGGCAATAGCACTGGTACGTGACAGTTGGACATGCCTGTATATACAACCACGTCTCACAGGATATGTGCGTTACGTGTGCACAACAGCTGTTGTACCATAAGCAAGCTGGAAATTTTAGGACAGCCAGTGTACCTGTGGGAAATGGTGTGGAATGGGTGCTATATTAATCAGTAGCTCATGACATGCTCACAAGTTCTGAACAAGTGCTGAGCATGAACATACAATACAGATAGGGTGTTGAATAATAACAACCCACAAGTGGTGACAACAGTCATAATTGGTGGCACTGCACTATAACCCTGCTGAGTATGGTCTGCATGTCCATGAACCATTATCAATGTAGATGTTAGCAGTACAGATGTACAAGACAGTATGGATGCTTGATTACAAATACCTTTGTATGTCACAGGAGTGTTCTACCAGTGGCCCGTTGACAGACTCACAACTACAAAAGGTGCCAGAGTGACATGTGCATATCACACCAGTGCCAGCTACAGTAAAACAGGGTTAATGTGTTGTACTCCACCCTCATTGTAGCCCATACCACACAGACAAATGTCAGGCATCTGTGTATGTATGGATGTGAATGGCCATGACCTATGAGCAATGGCTGTCTCAGTGTTGTGAACAACATACAGAATGGGCTGTGTGGGTGAGGTGTGTGACATGTGTGCACATTCTGATGGATGATACCAGCATTGTCACCACTAGGTGAACATCCCTGTACCCATTAACTACCACCTAGACTGTGGTCAACATTATGGACACTGTGTAAGGGATGGTGCTGTGAAGTACACCTCCTTGACTTGGTGACGTCTCCAGGCCCCTTAGGTAGTCATACGAGGTACCCATGTCATTACAGGGTGCCATCCATGAGCACAGAGATCATTGGACAGGCATACACAGCACTTGGGTGACCAATAGTGGATCACATATCACCTTTAAGGGGTAATGGTCATGTGTGGATGGGTGATACCAGCCTTCACAATCCTCACCTCCACTATGCAGCATGCTGTTTACCTTGCATAAAGACATTTGCTACACTATGATGTTGGACATGCTACATGTCCATATCCTGATCTGAAAGACATACGTCATGGACAGCCACCATCCTACTACTAGGATCGCCACATGCTGGACAGATCCCTGTGCCATACATTTGACATACTCCCGCCACACCATGCAACCCTGTCCATCAAAGCTGCACATGTCATCTCTGTCATACATGGTGTGATGGCCGCATGGTAGATGTAATATCACCTGTCTGGATCAGTAATGTGGCACTGATGCACCTCGCGGTGGCATAATGGCTGTCGGATGCAGCTAGGAAACCTTGCCCGTACATGCTATAGTTGATAACCATCCCTGCGAATGACGTCTGACTATTGTCCCATGTCTATCACATGTGCAACACAGGCGATCCATGGCAGGATGTTGAACAGCTGTACAGTGCTGCGTAGATGTATATGGCAAAACACATGCATGTACAGGTTTCCATGTGTATGTGTGCATTGTCACTGCTCAAGTCCATTAAGGCTGTGTCTGTGTTGATATGTGACATATACACAGCATCAAGGTCAACAGCATTACCGTGGACACATCCAGGCATGTGCAGATAGGTAAGAACACCAGTGCAGGCAAACAGATATGCCCACATCAAGACAGCATTCACATGGGGTATGAACACTGTAATGAGGTGACACAAATATATGGTGATGATATCCAATGCATAACGGGTGTTACATGTGTGTGACACAAACATGTCAGTCATGTCAGTGTATAGATGATTTGCAAAGATAACCGTGCAGATGTACTAGATGTCATAGGAATGTATGTGCAGCAGTATCTCTGTACATCTCTGAAACTGTGACCTGTCACCATCATTATGTCTTACAGATAATGCCTCGTACACGCCTTCCAGCGTACAGCCGCCAGGAGGATGATGTCCTCATCCCGTACCTCCATGAGAACTATGAGTGGTTGTTAAGCCATGTGCCACAGCATGCCCAGCAGCGGGACGACCTGTGGCAGGATCTTTGCAGGAGGGTGAACAATGTGGGTGGCCATGACCGCACCTACCAGCAGGTGCGCAGACACTGCACGGACTTGATACGACATGCAACACAGCGTGCCACTGCAATCGCCAGGGAACAAGGTGGAACAGGTGGTGGGCCACCAACCCAGCCCTCACTCACACACACTGAGGAGCTACTGGCCAGTCTGGGGGCACCCTCAGAACAGCATCCACAAACACTAGCTGCCATTGTGGAGGTGTGTGTCTGCCAACCAATGAGCCTGGAGTTTCCTGGTAAGTCAGTACTGCACATATGGCTACTAAATCCCATTTACGTGCATGTGTCACTGTACATTATGTAATGTAACAACATATGCATGGTATGTGGACACACATGCTGCATACTACAGTATACTACCCTGTGTATGCACACATGTGCATACTATATGCTATTGTACAGGTGAATGGGTTAACATGCACAGTGCACACTGTGGCTGTCATACAGTCATGGATAATGTTCATACTGCTGTGTCATCCCTATACAGGTACCTCTGGCGTGCCGCTCAGACATGAGTCCGTTGCAGATGAGACTGTCATCAGTATCAGGCATGTTAAAGCATAGATCTATTCAGCATGTGGCCAGTTAACACTTGTACACCTGATGTTCGTTCCATTCATGATATTCAGGTCGCATCAACCATCATTCACACAGGCCACCCATGTGCAATATATACAAACGAAATTATACACCGACATGAAACCACAGTATTTGTCATTGCTACATGTGTGGTCAGCTGTGCGTACAATGGTAGAGGTGTTCTACAATGGAGGCTTATGTACTATACATTGGAACAACACGTGTGGTACACAAATAGTACCACACAGTGAGCTGTGATATGGGCAGCCCACAGGAGTCACCACTGTGTTATATGCCCCTACAATGGGTGCACACATTGTGATGTGCCATCTGACATGTCCCAGACACTTAGTGTATTGGCTGCAATAATGTCACACTATCCCATAACCCATACCCCATATACCACACATACAACCTGTTGTCTGCATAGCCCTGTGGATGGTGAAATATCTGACATCTATGGGTGTATGTCATATGGGACAACACAGACATGTGTGATAGACAGCCATCACACACATTTGTCCAACACATGTGCACACACGGCCATGGGGGATGGCCAGAGATAAGTAGCCACACAGTAGATGTGATGTGTATACACCCTGTTTCACATTGTCCACACATGGTCCAATTATAGCCTTAGTTGACCAATTATACAGTTGATGTGGTACACTGGACATCCTAAAAGCCTGTGCACAGCTAGTGGAGGTGTCACTGACGTCTACCATATAAGATGTGTTGAACATCACGCCTGTGTCATAGCATGCCAGTAGTCACCTCTACAGCTTCCACAGACTTGACAACACATCAGGCCACAGATACAGTACATTTCCCTTGCTGCTGTAGGACATCACCGTTAGCTGTGCACCTTGTGTGTGTGGTACATCAATGTCATGTGGGACATGGTGAATTGACAAGTCCGCTATGTGTGGACATGGTTGCCAGGCAGCTAAGACTCTGTAGTTTTTGAGCATGGGTGTCATCTGTAGGTCCTCCAGTGACCTGTCATATGGCACAACATGGTTTGGTGTGTATACACCTCAGCATCGTGGGTCACAATCCACAGTTATGTCATGGGTATGCATGCAGTTATGGCTATGCAATGTGTACATATTATGTACTGTATAGCAATATAGATGCATCATGATGCCATGCGATGGCACAGTGTCTGTACTTCACACTGTAAAGCAATGTAGATGGCTCACACTACCCTTCCATGCACATGCGCATTTGCTAAACATGCATTCTATCTGTAGGGCATGCAGACAACACTGCAATGTGATGCCCATTACAATGCTGTACATGTGTCAGGACACCATTGTGTCAGACATGTATGCATGTTAATGCACACATCAGCAGATTACATGTCAAGGTCACGTCAGCCTTGTGTACTGTTATCCTGTTCTGGTCCACATGGTGTATCATGGGGATGCATGCATACTACCATGATTGTGTGAACTGCATGGCTACTGATATGACACCTGCTTGCTGTAGTGTGCACCCCAGTGGGTATGCTTACTAATACTATTAATGTCTGAGCTGCATGCCGTCTGCTGTATCACAGGCATGCTGCATGTCGTCTGTCAAATCACATGCATGGTGTGTGTCTGTGTGTGTGTCTATGTGTGTGTCTGTGTGTGTGTGTGTGTGTGTGTGTGTGTGCATGTCTGTGTGTGTGTGTGTGTGTGTGTGTGTGTGTGTGTGTGTGTATATGTGTGTGTGTGTGTGTGTGTGTGTGTCTGTGTGTGTGCGTGTGTGTGTGTGTGTGTTTGTGTCTATTGTAATTTAGAGTCTTTCTTTACATTCACAGGTGATGTAGGTGCGTTACCCTCCTGCAGTCCATCTGATGTTAGTGTCTCCACAGATACTAGCAGTGATGAACATATGCATGAGGTACAGGCAGGGTAGTCAGGGGCTGAAGCTGTGCCAATGGTTGCCATCCCAGCTATGTCCCCCTCTTCCCTGCACACAGTTCTGCTGCCAACACATACCGCATCACCAGTGGCCATAGAGGAAGGACAGTCAGCATCTGTTAGCGTGGAACAGGAACGTGTGGTGGCTACAGAAGGTGTGTCTCCACACCATGGTGTCAGTGTAATGTCTGCAGATGTGCCGCACAGGCATGTGGCCTGTCCTGCTCGTAGGAGGACCTCTGGCAGACATGCACCTGCAGGACAGAGCGCAGCAGCTGGTATCACCGGACGCATGTTCCAGACTGTATTGCCAGTACAGGCACGTGCTGAATGGCAGAACAGAGAAGGGCAGAGGCTGCAGAGGGCTGCTATCCGTACCCTAAATGACAACATCCAGGCATTGGCAAATGCTCAACAGCAGATTGCTGATGTTCTGGACAGGCGATTGGGTGACATGGTCAGAATCCTTGACTGTGGCATGACAATCCGCAAGCGTGAGCTGTCTGTGCTGGAACATCTGGTAGGAGTGAGGCATAGGCCATGTGGACGTAGGCCAGCTACACAACCTAGTGCAGGTCAATGTGAGCGTGCCACCTCACATGCCCACTCCCATAGTGCCGGTAGCAGTAGCAGTGCAGCTGGTGCTGCGCTGTCCACACTAGGACACAGCAGGCCACATGGACGTGGCCCTGGACATTCCCAGTGGGGACACGGTTCCAGTGGACATGTGCCATCAGACAGTAGCCAATCTGTACCTCCGCCTGGTAGTGCCCGTGCAACCCCTGGCAGGCACAGGTCACGTGGCCGGACACAGTGAGATGTACAACCTGGTCTGTATAATCTGGAGCTGTCAATAATACCCCTGTGTAGGCCTCAGAAAAGGCAGAACTCTGTGCACACATACACGCACACAGCAAACACATTTGTAGGGCACCACAACACCCACATGCATACTGAGCAGACATGTCCAATCATATCACCGGCCCTTACCCACACACATTAAGTCACCCATTGTTGCAGCCTATGCCCCTGGCAAACATTATCACCCTGTGCATATGATGAAGCCTGAGCAGCATCCCTGTCATCCACACCATTGGTGCAGGGACATGCTCAAATGGTCTGATGCACAGGGTAAACAGAATAGTGAGAAGTTTATATTACATTAGTTGTGTACGACTAGTGAGGGAAGTGTATATTACATTAGTTGTGTAAGAATAGTGAGAGACGTGTATATTACATTAGTTGTGTACTGTTGACACGCACCAAACATACCATTTAGTACAGGTGTAGCATGCATTGTTATATGTTCACAGTATGTGTCTCAGTAACAACAGTAACAGCATGTTTGTAATGATGTCCTGGTTCCATCCTTATGGTCTACTTGCATGTGTCTACGGGTAGCAGTGTTTGCAGTCTCCCATGTGCAACTGTGGAGTACTCACAGGCATGTATGGCAATATCAGCATGCTATATGTAGCCTCACCCGGAGTGCTGGAAAGTCTAACATACCACAGATGTCCACACATATACTGATCCAGCAGCATGTGTGCAGTTTAATAGGCTACAGTGGCTAGAGACGTGACATCCATACCAGGTCACATTACAAGTATGTTGACATGGTGCAGGGGTTGTACACAGTGGTCTGGCCAATGATAATGTTAGAGGCCACTTGATATCATGAGGCCTCACTGTGTAGCAGTAATACCCTGTCACATTACAGGTACATGCCCACACTCATGGGGTCAACAACACTATAATGCACACCCCATAGTGTTGAGGTGAGGACACTTGCCTATGTGGTCATCACCCTCACACTACTGTGCACCCACACGATGCGGCATAGAGAAAGGACATGTACAGGTAGCCAGTACTGCTGAGACTGATGGCATCAACAGGGTAGTAGACTGCATCACCATGAGGGGTTAGGTATCCTGTGTGTTCTGTATGGTAGCATACACCCTCACTCCATGCACCAGACATCCATACATACATACACACACACACACACACACACACACACACACACACTGTGGAGACCACAAATGTCATACACATACGGATAGCTGATGTGTGTGATACACACACCACACCTGCCTATGTCATGCTTTCCACACTGCAGTATGTACAGATGTCTACAACAGTGTACAGGGGTGTGTAACAATTGGGATGTATTCCCCACCATATGTGGCATATATGGTCACACATGCAAACACACATGGCAGTACTGTGAATGATACACCTGCTATATGATGATACGTCTGACAGACATGCAGCAGTATTGGCCGCATTATGTGTACCAACGCTATGTCTGGCAATTGTGCTGCTATATGCACACGGGAGGATGTAAGTGTTACAGGTGTCAAGTAACGTACAGTCAGTAAAACCCGACCACTGTGTAGGTTTTATGTCTTCACCGTCAAGTAACAGTAACATAGCGTACTGTTTACACATGTAATGGTAGGATGGCGTGTGACACACCTGTGAGCTGTCCCCGGCGAACATCCATCTACACAAGTGGATCACCACTTTATGTACACAAATCCATCATACCTGATGTACATCCTACCATACTGCCAGTATGTCACCATATACAGGTGTCAATGATGGGGCTGCATTGCAACTGCATGTTGTAGTTAAGCACAGATGAGTTACTTACAGCTACTGCATGGCTGCATGCACACTACAGTTTGTTGGTCCTACATGCCTGTCATGTAGCCATGTTTGTATGCATTGCAATTGGTGGACATGTGTGTTGACATACATAACATATGGTCTGTTGTATGATATGATGGGTGTCATGGGTAACTAGTACAGAGGGAATGTGTCCTCGGTCAACATTGCTACCTCATGTACTGTTAGCATTCAACAGCCATGGACCCACCTTCCATTTGTGTGTGTATGATTGCTGTAGCCACTTGTCTGCATGGAGGACAGCACAAGCTATGCTATGTACATATGTGTTGTGTGTGTGGTCCATGCACATATCCACTGCAATTACATGTATGACATATCCAAACATGTGTGTTCGTTGGTGTACAGCGACAGTCATCTGTCACAGCTGTGTAAGACCCAGGGCCTCTGGTATGTGTAGAGCCGACCTGGTTATGTACAGTGGTATCATTGCAATGCATAACACATGATGGAACCCTGTCGGTACATGTGTAGTCTGTACAGTTGCTGTACATCTATGTACAGTCCACTGGTCATGAGTCACACGGTGTTGTGTTGATGTATGGCTGTGTATTGCTGGTCCAATGACATGGTGATGTTTGAGGGCTACATTGTAGACTGCGGTGTGTACCTCTGTGATCTGCACCTCAGACATCTGTGATGGTTCCCGAGTGTGTACTGGTCGATACATGTGAGTGGCCTTCATGTACGTGGGCAGTAATACCATACTGTGCCCTTCCGTGTTTAGTATCCGTGTGCATGCAAGATGGCCCTTTGCAACTGCTAAGTGTGTGAGCATGCCCAGTACACCGTTGTGTAATTGGACACACAGTACATTCCAAACTGCACCCTTATGTGTTTAGAATCCGTGTGCATGCAAGACAGCCCTTTGCAACTGCTAAGAGTGTGAGCATTCCCAGTACGCCGTTGTGTAGTTGGACACACAGTACATTCCAAACCGCGCCCTTACGTGTTTAGAATCCATGTGCATGCAAGACGGCCCTTTGCAACTGCTAAGTGTGTGAGCATGCCCAGTATGCCGTTGTGTAGATGGACACACAGTACATTCCAAACGGACATGTGATACTAAGCGTGTTGGCATGGCCAGTGACACCTTGTGTCGGTGATGTGCCTCTGTGCATGGGCATGGCCATTGACATCCTGTATAGCGATGGTGGACATCCAGGCAACAGATGTCCATTTTCAACGTCATGATGGATGCCTACATTCAACACATTGGTTGACTGTCTTGCATGGTGTACTGTCTGTGGCGCGCCCCGTATCTATGTAGTGTTGTTGGAGTGCTCCGTAGATATTTCATTGCCCCGATCACACCACTGCCGTGTGTTTGTCTACATCTACCTTGGGACAGTAATATGCTTTCAGACTGCTCACTCTCTATACATTCCCTATCGGCGTCCTTGCCTTTGCGGATGATGTCACCCACCTAGAAGTATGCCTCTGGGAGTGCTGTGTTCAGTAACCTTGGTAGCGTGTTCTGTAAATGCGTAATGCTGTAGTGTGATAAGGTAGTTAGGTGTATGTTCGACTCCCAGCCCTGCAAATTGTGTGCCTGTGTGTGTGTGTGTGTGTGTGTGTGTGTGTGTGTGTGTGTGTGTGTTTCCAGCTGCCTGGGGACACAGTAATGCTTTTAGATGCCTCACACCACATACATTCCCTATTGGCGTCTTTGCCTTTGCGGATGATGTCACCCACTTAGAAGTATGCCTCTGGGAGTGCTGTGTTCAGTAATCTCGGTAGCACGTTCTGTAAATGCATATTGCTGTAGTGTGGTAAAGGTAGTTAGGTGTATGTTCAACTCCCAGCCCTGCCAAGTGTGTGTGTGTGTCTGTGTTTCCATCTGCCCGGGGACACAGTAATGCTTTTAGATGCCTCACACCACATACATTCCCTATCGGTGTCTTTGCCTTTGCGGATGATGTCACCCACCTAGAAGTATGCCTCTGGGAGTGCTGTGTTCAGTAATCTCGGTAGCGCGTTCTGTAAATGCGTAATGCTGTAGTGTGATAAGGTAGTTAGGTGTATGTTTGACTCCCAGCCCTGCCAAGTGTGTGTGTGTGTGTGTGTGTGTGTGTGTGTGTGTGTGTGTGTGTGTGTGTTTCCAGCTGCCTGGGGACACAGTAATGCTTTTAGATGCCTCACACCACATACATTCCCTATCGGCGTCTTTGCCTTTGCGGATGATGTCACCCACCTAGAAGTATGCCTCTGGGAGTGCTGTGTTGAGTAATCTTGGTAGCGTGTTTTGTAAATGCGTATTGCTTTAGTGTGATAAGGTATTTAGGTGTATGTTCGACTCCCAGCCCTGCCATGTGTGTGCCTCTGTGTGTGTGTGTGTGTGTGTGTGTGTGTGTGTGTGTGTGTGTTTCCAGCTGCCTGGGGACACAGTAATGCTTTTAGATGCCTCACACCACATACATTCCCTATCGGCGTCTTTGCCTTTGCGGACGATGTCACCCACCTAGAAGTATGCGTCTGAGAGCACTGTAGTCAGTAATCTCGGTAGCGCATTCTATAAATGCGTAATGTTGTAGTGTGATAAGGTAGTTAGGTCTGTGTTCTAATCCCAAGCCTGCCACGTGTGTGTATGTGTGTGTGTGTGTGTGTGTGTGTGAGTTTCCCGCTGCATTACAACAGTATATTGCTTTTACACTATTCACTCTCCATAGAATCCGTACGGCGTCTTTGTCTTTGATGCTGATGCCAGCAAGCTAGACGTATGCCTGTGTGAATGCTGTGATCTAGTAATCACGGTAGCGTGCTCTGTAAATGTGTAATGCTGTAGTGTGATAAGGTAGTTAGGTCTGTGTTCTGATCCCAACCCTGCCAAGTGTGTGTGTGTGTGTGTGTGTGTGTGTGTGTGTGTGTGTGTATATATATATATATATATATATATATGTAATGTATATAGATATTAGCACTATTGAATGTGCTGCATTATCTGTACGTGATCACCTTTGATGTATGTAAATCTGCTATGGATCTGTGATAGTGCACATACTGTGTGTTGTAGTGATCCTGGGTTATAGTTGTGTAGTGACCAGTTATTTTGTTGCTGGGTATTACAAGGGACATTGAAAGCAATGATCGCACAGCACCTTTAAACGGTCGTGTGCACATCTCAGCAACAGTCAGCAGTGGTTATTACTTTGGAGGATGAGTATGGCTCATATACCTGTGTATTAACTGACAATACTATGCAAATCAGGTTAACATTACTGACTCCCGTTTATCCACAGGTTGTGATACAGATCCCAAGAATGTATGTGTGTACATTGACAGGTGCAGGACTGCAATATTGTTGAATGCATGGAGGGGTGTCCATGGCCAGTAATGGAGATCTGTACAGCCTGGCAGGTACGGTCTGTGACTGTCCCACAACCTCCTGTATATGGCTGACACATGCTGAAACTGTATACATGCAGACACACACACATAAAACAAACAGCTAGGGCTAACACATACACACACACATTGCATCAACACTGGGCCATGCAAACACTGCTGTCCCTTACACACACACATACCTACAAGTTGATTGGATGGCTCAATGACAGGCTCTGGAAAAGAAACACCATACCCTGTGCATATGCTGACACCTGTGCCACCACCTGTAATGTGTAACATCGATGCAGGAACAGACTAACATGATGCTGATGCACAGGGTGGCTTTATAGCACTGTATTAATGTTAAAATGTTCTTAACACAAAGTGTGATATCCTTCTAGGTGTATGTAACCAGGCATGATGCATTGCCGCTATGACCATCAATGTAGTATAGTTTACAGCACTGTTAATTCTGAAGATTTATTAACCATCCATGTGCCATTTGACTGACGTGTGTAGTATTGGCAGCATATGTTTCAGAGTGTGCAGTACGTGTGTGATGTGTGTAGTACAGATTTATACATGCTTACAAATGCGTACACTGGCTTACACGACATTACACAGGCTTCAACATTCTTACACTAGCTTACTTGTTCTTCAATGCGCGCACACGGGCTGACACGCGTGCACACATGCTTACTCGGTCTTACAGGCACGCACAGGCGCCAACACACTGTAAGCAGGTTTGCAAGAAACTTCAGTGATATCCATGGTGTACACCGTCAGTTTCCTGACTTTACCTAGGATAAATCATAACACGCCTCTTCCACTGATGAGTAACTGACAGCAAACATGTGACACACTGCTCCGATAAGATTGCAGTGTTTTATACATACACACTCATGATGTCACCTATCTTCTACTCTGATAGTCCCCTTAACCTACTCTTACACTGTAGTGGCTTGGCCCATATGGCATGACAAATTGTGATTCACTATCCTCAGCCTCAATTGCATAAGATTGCCTACTAATGCTTGGTTACATCTCTGACAGAGCGCTTCCACACATAGCAACCAGTACTCAGTAGCCATGTTGTCTTCAGCTTGCCATTCACCTGCATGGCGAACTAACATTTAACTAAAATTACAATTTGTATGTATATTTTAAATAATTTTCTTGTTTTGACAGTGCAGCGCGTTTTTGTGCCACTGCACTACGCTTAAACACTGGAGATCGGGGGAGGACAAATAGAGTTTTATTAATTTCCAGTGGTAAGAAATGCCACTGGCCTTATATTTGGCCATTGGCATGCTTCTTCAACTAAATTCATCCTTTATTTGCAGCTGACATTGCTCCGTTTAGCTACTTGCAGAATGTAACTTGGTTAACATCCGGGTACATTTCTGCACATAACTATACTCTTGCACAGACAGCTTACTGTTTCATGTATCGCAAATTTACATCATTTTTATAGCTTTCACCTACAAATGGGGTAATTTGGATATCCTAACATTGTCCGTGCAACGTTCGTTTTAGGGGCTGTGTTACATGCCCCTACAGGATATTGCTGAATAGCTTGGCAGACATCTTGCCTTGCTCTACTCTTACTCTACTCGTACACGCCGGCCAAGGCTCCATGAATTCTGGCCTAAGCTTTGCTGTGTGCTAATATGTCTATTTGTGGAGTATGCATGGCTGTAGGTATGTTTTGACCTGCTACGTCTGACATTTCTACAGAGCAGCACCCACTTTCATCATTTGTAAAGGTGACAGCCCTATAGGTACTATATATACGGCTGTGACATTTGACAAGTCAACACATACCTGCGATCAATACTAAACTGACTACTTCAGCGCTTTTCATACCTACAGATTTTTCTTGTAGTAGTATAGTCGATAATACTGTTACCTATAACATGTATCTGTTTCTGATACAAGATATATCATTTTATTACACCACTACACACAAGAAGAAATCACAGGTCAGATGCCATTACATTCCTTTTGCAGGACACACCCACCCAGAGTGTTGTGTTCCTCACAAAAGCCAACAGGTGCTAATCAAAACATATTATGCTATCATCTACCTTATGTGTTCACCGGTATTTGCGCTTTCCGTCAGTGGCATAACTCACATGCGAGTGTGGGAGACTGAACACTGTATCGGGGACACTGCATAACACCCTGAGGGACACTATTAACCTTCCACATTGACTATCACAGGGCATAAGTATTCATTCACATTTATCGAGGTACATGCTTTTGACTTATACATGTTTTGTCATTTGTCATCATGTCTTCCTTCACACCTGTCCACCTAATCTCACTAGTTCTGTACATTTATTTAGGACAGGGTTACCTTCATACCTCTCAACTGTACACATTTTCGGTAATGTCCTGAACTTAGACTTATGATTTTGTTCCTTTTTTCATAATATTGTGCCTTTCTGGTAAATTAGTGGCAGGTCATTAAGGACTGTGAGGTTAGATAATAATGACAGACATTAGTATTTTATAATTAATAACCCTCAAAACATTCATACTAATTCTATCAATGTTCTAACTTTGTAAGAGGAATATTAAAAATAGTCCCTGTTTGTACTTATTTTAATATGCCTTTGTCCAGATGTCTTGTTCTGAAAGGTTGAGAGGTATGGTTACCATCTTAATCATACGCATGTACGTCCATGATAATCGCTTACATGACACTGATATTAGTCCCTACGTCTTCCCCCAATGGTTTACACAATATCCAGTAGATGGGTTCTTCATTTCTGGAAGATATAGGCATGTGCTATACCCACATAGGAATATTAATCACTCCCATGGGGCAGACCTAATAAATCTGTGCCAACCAACACCTAGGCACCTAGGCCCATTATTGCATACCCATGATCTCTCCTTTGAAAACCACATTGCCAAAGTGGTTAGAAAGACCTTCTACATAGCCCACCTCATCATGAAGGGTTTCACATCTAGATCAAGAGAGGTAATCGTGCCCCTTTATTCATCCCTCATCAGGCCCATCATAGAATACAATGCCCCTTTTGGGATGTACCTTACCCGACACCTGCAGCAATTAGAAAGACCCCAAAAGTATCTCACCAAGAGTATCAAGGGTCTCAAACAGATGCCATATGCTGCTCGGTTAAAAAAACTCCAGCTCTACTCAGTTGCATACCGCCTACTTCAAGGCGATCTATGCCTGACATACAAAGCTATGTCAAATCCAGAATTAATGGACATGCTCCACCTCAGTAAATCTAAATCCCTTAGAGCCACACGCTTGAGGGACTTGAACCTCAGCACAGAAATAAATAGAACTTGCTGGAGGGACAGGTTCATAACCCAGAGGCTCCCTTCGCTCTGGAATAGAATTCCAGTTCATGTGAGGCAGAGCACCTCACTGAATCTCTTCAAGAAGAATCTCGATAAGTGGATGGGGGATCGTAGGTTTGTCCCAGGGATTACTCCTGTGTCACTATTAGACAGAGGCACAGTAAACTAAACATTAAAAAGGGCACAGTATACTCAAATCAAGGGGTGACGTAAGCCATACAGAATCGGGCTAGGCTTATAATTGCCCCATGGCAGATAGCCTAGTATGAACCTATGAACCTATGAACCTATGAACCTATACCTGACACCCCTCCACAGTAGTCATAAGACATATTTAATGTGAGCAATAATAAAGTATGTAGACACTTCTAAGCACTATCCACTCTCCGCGTGTCGGGACATATGTCATACATTCTGTCAACCCATGTGTTATCACCCTTGCACAAGCTACTGTTGCATGTACAGCTATATTGTAGCTGCAGATGTGACTTTCTTGGCTTCAGTCATTACAGGACGGTGCCTGTAGTGGATCAATTTCTGGGGTCCTGCAAAGGACACCTATATCCATGTTTAAAGAGTAGAACTTGCAGATCTGGCACACTGGTACTTTCTGGGCAATGGTTTGGAAAGCAGCAGTGCATTTACCTTTCTTGCATGTCTGTATGTCTATCCATAATAGCTATGACATAACCTATTTATGTACATGTGTTATATCTACAAGGACATATGTTTATATGTTTATGTATATATCAATTAATGTATTGTGTGTGTGTGTGTGTATATATATATATATATATATATATATATATATATATATATATATATATATATATATATATATATGTCTATACATTCTTTATTTCATATATTTATTTAGTTTAAGTCTGTGGATATATATCTATACACAAATATATATATCCATATATAGATATATAAATAATGTGTAGAAAACAGCATTCATTTGCTATGCTGTGAGCGGATTACACATGTGCAGGCGCACTTGCATATCCTTATTGTGGGTTACATATGTTTACTAAGTCTTTGTGCTTACGTGGGCTTTATTAATTGTGATGGTACCAGTAAAATATCTGTAATCCGGTTAACGGACATATGCGAAACACACGTTCACCTTTACATATTTAAATGTCTTTACAGCACAGATGCATTCATTACACTTTAAAATTATATGTGCTGTAGTCATAGTTGAACCGGGACTGCATTCACGTTGGCCGGATGCTGTCACCACTATACTATTGGTGTTCTGACTCATTTATATGCATACCCATAGTACATAGCTACATTAATATACGCCTCATCGCTTCACTTACAACACAGGCATCCATTCTCCTGCTGGGAAAAAAGCGGTACTACATATTACACATTCCCTATTCCTTACTGCTCTGGACCCAAGCTGCATATTTAATCACTCCAAGGATATGCAGAACTCCAAGGCTTATAGTCCTGGCACATACAAGTCTTTGATTGTCAGAGTATTCATGTAATGATCTGGGTTTAGGCTTGTCCGCCTGGTGAATGGAACTGCCCTGACCAAGTTCAAATGTCAGACAAAGCACATGGACAGAATTTGTCCATTTTATAAATATTTACCTGTGTTTACAGACACAGGTGTTTTGGCACCTGTCAGCACTTTTTATGTTGGCAATACATAATATGGGTGGGGGTAGTTACAATACATAATCCACGGTGAGGGCGTTCCCATTCACATTTGACTATTTCCTGTATGGATTCATATGAGGATTATTATTTTGGACATGAATTAACTACAGGTATGCAGTAGTACAGCAAACAAATGTGAAGGTTTGTTAATGTAAATATGTACGGACCTCTACAATACACTGTTGTTTTCTGGAAAATCAGTAGCTAATCATTAAAGACTGAAGTCAGAACATAATGACAGACAGTTGAGTTTCAGACTTCATACTCTTCAGGAAATTAATGCCAATGTACAAACTGTTATTCTATCAACTTGCTAAGTTTCTAAGAGCAATCTTTACAAATTGTCCCTACTTTTGGGCCTTTGTCCCACTTTTATTCACAGCTTTGTCCAGATATCTTGCTCTCAGAGGTTGACAGGTATGGTCAGTCACACTTACACACACATTACTTGTCCCTCACACAGTAGATCAGGGTTATCCTGTTTATGCCAGTGCCTTCATCACCCTTATACCATTTGCCACTATGCGAATGTGTGCAATATATTCTCCCACTTATTCGTGTCGGGACATGTGCGTCACGGGCAGGTGTTTGATCCTGGGTAGTAGATTATGCATGACCACTTAAGTCTGGACATTGACGTGCACCTCTAATGCACATTCCAACTTCTGTTCAGATATCTACAGGACTGGACTTCGTGTCTTCAGTTCTAATGTTTACACAGGTTACGTATCCTATGAGGGATATCCAAAAATTGGACCGATCCACAACAAGCGAAATAACGAACATCTTTTTGGAGTTACGAAAATGTGCTGAGGGCTTTACATGCAAGGGATACATAGTGCGCAATCCTGCAACCACCTAGGGTGACACTACTTACTACATATGCATAGTGGTCACTATGTGTAGCTGTGGCTGCACCAAACCAGTAGGCCAAGTACGGCTGGATTTGGTGGACGTTCAGGTACGGGAGCAGGTTGTGTGATGTGGAGGGGATGCTGGGTAGTCCATTATGCATCCAGGTGTGTTGCATTTTTTATGGCCAGTTCCATCAGGACCAATCTGTGGGTATGTGCCGGTGACATATCTATACATTTGTATTGCACATTTCAATATTCATATGTTTGTGGGATTGTGTTCTACAGTATGGCCTGTCTGCTTGCATTGCAGCTGTTTATACATGTGTTTGTGTTTCTTTCAGCTTCACCTGCTGCTCCCTCATACACCTCTGGTTCACCTATTCTGCAAACGACGCAGTATCGCCTTGGAGGATTGTACCATTACTCATCCACCCCACACGCACAGATTCCTCACACCCAATACATCACTGTTTTGGTTGTTGACCCATGACATGGCCAGAGTAACACATTGAATACCCTACATGTGTCAGGTACCTGTATGGTTGTGTGGACTACCCTGCCATGTTTGCTTTCCACATGTTATACCTCACGCACATAGGTACACGCCCATACTTAACTTTCATTACATGGTTGGTGTACCCAGGTACTACCCGTTCGACTGTGACACATCCTGACAAGTTTGGCTTGTACCGCTGACTTCCGGATTTTGGCAGCCTGTTGTATTCATTGGTTGGATGCCACCTTTTCCTATGTCCAGGATGGGATATCTTCCGTACACATATCCCCGTACACATATGCCGTCCTTACTACCCGTTCGACTGTGACACATCCTGACAAGTTCGGCTTGTACAGCTGACTTCCGGATTTTGGCAGCCTGTTGTACTCATTGGTTGGATGCCACCTTTTCCTATGTCCAGGATGGGATATCTTCCATACACATATCCGACTGTAGTGGATAACAACTCCCCGCAGTCGACGGTAGGGTTGCCACCTTTTCAATTGGCCAAAGTGGGACATTTTTTGGTACAAACATCACATTTTACAGGCCGACACATACCCACAGTCAGTACACAGGATGGAACTTAAAATTCTTGCCTATATAAAAGCTTATTCTTGCAGCATTTTAGTTGCTTATTTTGTTTCTTATAACATTTATGTAATTTAGATACAGAAAAACTGTTTAATGCAACTATTACATAACATATAGGGAATAATTTTGTCCTATAATCTCAGGACATTTGCCATTTTTACAAGTTTTTGTCAGGACACAACTGCCCAAGGAGGGACTGTCACTCGCAAAGTGGCACAGGTGGTAATCCTAGTTGACGGTACGGATAATACTGTTCCTTTCAGCCTACTTGTGTCCTTATTGTTGTAGCTGTTTATATGCTCCTTCTGTTTCGTTTACATGCTTATTCTATTTCCTATCACATTTGGTATGTGACATACGGATATACCTTTTGTATGTGACTATTACATGCCTTGTGGGATATGATTCGGACATACGGTCGCTAGATATCTACATTTCTCGTGTATTTTGTTATGGACACATCTACCCAGCTGTATACCCTCCCTCACATTATGGGTCAGCTGATGACCCTCACCATTGGGCTGGTCGTACCTACTGGTGGCTCGCTAACATATGATGCGTTTCACTTCCACTTGGTATGGCTATCTACACTGCGTTGGACTACGGCCACATGGTCTTCCATGTCATTTGTTCGCGTGATAGGGACCTGTTATTCCCTACCGTGCATTTGTGTTTGCTTCATCACTTTGTGTTTGCAGGTACTTTCTTGCATGCTTTGCATACGTTTCAGTATCCACGGACACTGACAGATGTGATTACTATCTTGCAACTTGTTATATGCAAGAATTTTAGGTTGCACGTCGACAGCTGCCATTTCCACGCCTCCGTTCAGCACTTTGACACGCCCTATGCACTCGCGCTCCTTTCCTGTGCACGTGGCTGTGTCGGCAGCGCACCTTCATTAATATGCATTTGGCGCTACTGCGCCATCTTCATGCCGCACTGTCGGAGCAAGCCTACCGCCGTCCTTGCGCCGAGCTTCATGAATCCGGGGGTGTGTTAGTTACAGTTTAACTCATAACTTCCACAGATATTTTTTTTACCTAAGCCATGTTGATTTAGATCTTTGACCTCTTTTCTTGTGTTGAACTGATTACTAGTTGTGAACTTTGACCTCTTTTCTTGTGTTGAACTGATTACTAGCTATGACCTTTGTAATGATAAAAGGTGCCTTTGACTGACACTATGATGTATTGCTCTTTATTAGTCAAACATTAATCTCTGTCAGTGAGTAGTGCTTCATTTTAAGGCAAGAATCAGGTTTAACCTGATCACGTGTTATTATAACTTTTGTTTGATTAAGTAATAACTTCCTTGTAAAGGATAGCAGAGATTGATTTATTGAGCTGTAAATTATACATAAAAACTGTAAATATATAGGGTGAAAATAACACAGACATGTGACACATTGGAAGCATTGAATGGTATCTACCAACACAAACACGTGCAATGTATGCATAAGTTTTACGTTTATTTATAAAACCACATATCTGTCTTGATGGTGACATCATGTAAATATGCAAATATAATGGAATACACATGTTCCAGCCTACTGGCGTTTGAATGGTCAATGACCATTTACTTTAAATTTTTTTATTAATGGAGTCATGCCAGTAAGGTCAGACTATAATAGTTGTACACATGACCTGTTTCAATCTTTTTTGTGCATATCAATACATCATAAGTTGACATACTAGTCTCTGAACCACTTAATATATGAAATGCTTTATAGCAGATGTACTAGGTGAAGGTTCAAACCAAGCAGCAAAAATGTCCAACAGTAAATGCATATAGGGTCAAACTGGGGACACCCCGGCGAAACAAAGCACCATTTGATAAAACACTGTCCCCACCAAATACACACACATACATGAATATATACACATATATATATATTTATATATATATATATATATATATATATATATATATATATATATATATAAATAACATATATTTTATAAATATATAATATATTTTATATATATATATATATATATATATATATATATATATATATATATATATATTATAAACACTAAACTGAACTGACATGCAGAAGAACTAAGACTAAATAAACTAAGAAATGTCTAAGACCCTTTAAGAAAGGAAACTGTACCTGCAATATTTAAAAACTTTCATTCTATATTTAATAGTTCTATTAATAAAGAATGAAAGCACTTAAATATTGCAGGTCCAGTTTCCTTTCCCAAAGTGTCTTAGATTCTCAGTTTGTCTGTTTGTGTGTATATATTTATATATAGATAGATATAGATATATAGATATCTGTATATATGTAGCGTTGTATTTAGTAAGTAAATGGAAACGCGTCATTCGCTTGCACTGCTAACATACTAAGTGAGAGGATAAGATTAACTTCAGGCAGTCGAGGGGTTTACGTTTTGGAAGCAGGAGGAACATGTTCAGGAGCGGGAGGGTAACTAGTATTTGGCTGTGATTACAGAATTTAGGTTCATGGAGCAGGAGTGAAGTCTAAGAGTTAGGAAGTGATTGGGAAATTGAAATTTAGGGAGAGGGAGAGAGTTGAGGACACTGGGATATTTAGGCCTATGGAGTATCAGGGGTGATTTAGATTTAGGGAGTGACCAAGAAGTATAAGTTTAGATAACAGGAGGAAGGTCTAAGGGTTAGGGACAGGGTTCTGGGAGGGCTGTGTACTCTAGCAGTAATGGTTATGAGAGGGTTATGCAAGTTGGGGGGTATGAGTAGTTGGAGATAGAGCTGGTGTAATTTTGATTATTTGGTGGGTTTTCCCATTTTTCAATAGCCTGGAATTTACTGAATTGCTAACCAAAGGTCATGGCTCTCATGTTAATGATTTAGATTCTAAATATATAGGTATCTATCTCTTTCTCTCTCTTTGCCTCTCTCTCTCTCTCTCTCTCTCTCTAGCACTCGCTCTATAGCAAGAGAAAGAGAGGGAGAAGCTGGACATTTCAAATGTGAACTAACTCAGGCTATAATGGTGCATTGAGCAATTATCCTATGCCCGGTCCCATAAACAGGTGCTCCAGCAGTCCTCAGCTGACATATGTTAATGAAGACTGGGTGAGCCTTACTCCTGATTCCAAAAAGGGAATCAGGATTGAAATGCTGAAACCTCATGGAGTTGTACACTGATAAAGCCTGCAGATGTATAACCCTGAAGCAACAGAGAATCCCACTGAAATCAATAGGCAGTTTTGGTGTTGTAACAGCTTTGTCTAAGTGGGAATTGTTACTACAGGCAGTACATAGTAAGAAGCCTGAATGCCTACCATACCTAGTCCCAGATATAGGTGCAACTGTTCAAATGCTCTTGTGAAGCCATTAGGGAGAGTAACCAAAGACTTTAAAGTAATCTAATGAGGTGACATGCACATCTTCTTCTTCTAGATTTTCTCATTTAGGGGTCACCACAGCAGAACAATGGTCCGCAGAATGATTGACAGTGGAATTTTATGGTGTTGGGTTGCCAGTCTGGCACCCAACCTTCCACAGAAAGCACACACTACTGTTGAGTTGCTAGCCCAGCACCCAACCTTCCACAGAAGGCATAAACATGCACACTTAGGGCCAATTTAGAGTCCAATCCACCTACAGCATGTCTTTGGGATATGAGAGGAACCCAGTGCACCTGGAGAAAACCCATACAACCACAGGGAGGACATGCACACTCTGCACAGAAGGTGCCCCAGCTGAGAATCAAACCGAGGAAACCTCTTGCTATGAGGCAGTAAAGCTAACTGCTGCACCATAGTGGCCACCCTAAGGGGACATGCACATAGTCCTTGAATTTAATTGGAGCATCTTGCATAGTTATCAATTAAAACAAATGATCTGTGAACTAATACTTTCTTAATTCATCCTTGGATTACAGCCATGTCAGCATGTATCCTTCTGTTTTTATACTTACTCTGTCGCTTCAGTTACAAAGATGTTTCTACATTGCCAAGCATATCAAATCAACCCACCCTGCAAATCAGCAAACATCAAAGAAAATCATCATGGAGAAGGATAACATTTCAAAATTATGGGCTGTCAATAAAGGCATTTCTCCTTATAATGTTAATGAAGAGGTTTGACAATGGAATTACTGCCATTTTGTTCCTCGCTAGCTATCTGTCATCCCTTTTGATTTCTTAGTGCAGTGCTGAACGCTACATTCCACCATTTTTCAAATGTTGTATGTTGCACTTTCCTCTTTCCTTGTTTATTGATTCTAACATATTCAGAAGAGCATCTATACACTGCAGTAATTTTATCATACTTAAGTGCATCCTATCAAGAACATATTAGAAACTGCATGCTGACGTAATTCTTTTGAGCATAGTGCAGGTTATCTTGTCTCAAAAAGGGTATCATCTGCAGTTTATTATTTTGCTACGCACAGCACAACTTAGTACCAAGAGATTCCTTTATCTTAGTCATGCACAGGGTACCCTATCTGAGACTGCATGTTTTGCAAAAAAAAAAGTCCTCTTGGTTGACAAATAATGAGGATCATGCTGCTCTCATACCTCCCAATGTTTGAGTGCAAGAGTTTTGAACATAGCTAAAAACAAAAGGGGGGGTGGGGGGGCAAAACTTAAAAACAGAGACAGGTGTTAAATATTATACTTAGAAAATCAATAGAATATGTGTATTGCTATACCATCGGTGATAGTGGCATCAGTGTTAGTTTCTAACCAAACTGTTAGGCATCCTTCAATAAACCAGGAAGCCTTCCAGCAGGAAGTCTTATTTAGCTGAAAGGAATTGATTATTTCTGTCTTGTATGCAGATCATAACTTATTGCCAGTGACAGCTTCTGTCACAAAGATCTGTTTTATTTGATATACCCTTTTGGTAAGGGCTCAGCCTATACCTCAGTTAAAGTACATCTTTCATCTGTTGAAGTTATTGTATGTAGCTTGCCTTTGAATCTTCCAGTGACTTATGTTCCAGTGATCAAGAATTTTTTGAAGGGGCATTTAATTTTGGACCACAAAGGAGGCACTGGTGGCCTTAATGTACAACTACCTATATGCATTCTTCTACAAGGGCAGGATACTTATTTGGACCAACCCTTCTTTTTATCTAAAGTGAAGAGTCAGCTAAGGCTGACTGAAATCACATAGTTACCAGTATTTTTCCCAAAACCTGAAAACAAGGAGGGGCAGCTCATCCACTTAAAGGTTGTACACAGGCAATCGAGATATTATGTTGAATAAAATGAAGACTTTAGGCAGAAATGTGTCAGCTTAAAGAAACTGTGAGGCAGCTATTTGAATCTAAATCAGCATTTTTTTCAGGCATCACAAGCTAGCCATACAACCCTTGAGCAAAACAAAATTGGCAACAGCTCTGTTGCAGGGCATGTGGATCTACCCCCCCCCCCTTAAAGATTGTACACAGGCAATCGAGATATTATGTTGAATAAAATGAAGACTTTAGGCAGAAATGTGTCAGCTTAAAGAAACTGTGAGGCAGCTATTTGAATCTCAATCAGCATTTTTTCAGGCATCACAAGCTAGCCATACAACCCTTGAGCAAAACAAAATTGGCAACAGCTCTGTTGCAGGGCATGTGGATCTACACCCCCCCCCTTGAGCTCTGTGGCCAGAGGGCTGATTTGATTCCTACTGTTTCAGTACTCTTCTTAAGCAGTATGAATGATACTGCCTTCATTTTTGTCATGGTGATCATAATATTGTCAGATGAAAATGCTCACAGTAGCAGTAGATGTCCATATACTAGAAACACTGCTGCAATGTATACTCTGCCTCCCACCTATCCCGAGAACCATTTCTGTTACCTAGGTCACAGAGGACATGGATTTGGAATGCTGGAACACTGTCTTATTTTCCTTCCCTGATGCCTCACCTGGTTGGGGAAGCATAGTTTAACCTTGCAAGATCAGGACCTTTTTCTTAGGATTGGCAAGCAGACTTGGTGCATTCCTTCCTCACACAAAAAAATAAATAAATAAATAAAATAGCATAGGATGCTTTCTGTTTTCTGATGAGTATTATATTGACATCCTCATGGGAGGAGGAGACAAATGCCACACTAGAGAAATCCAAAGCTCTAAAAGGCAGACCAGCTAAACAAATGTCCCTTTGCACCTAATTTCCAAGTGCTATGAATGATATTAAATATTTATATTTCAGGAACTACTGTTATTTTGAGTGTGCTCATAACTCTACTTGTTATGAAAAAGACTTTCTCAGTTGGTCAAGGATAACTTAATCCTGGGCTAGACGGGTGGTCATTCTGTCTGTAAATTGGATAAGTTTATCAGTTGTTAGCAGTGTGACACCAAATCTTTATTGTTACTCATTTGCAGGATAGTGCTTGCTTGTGAAAAGGAGGTGAAGTGGCAGCTGTAGGGGTTGAGCATACTTAAATGGACAGTGCTTGATATAACTGTGTGAGTCTGCATTGGCATACATCTATCCCTAAATGTCATAATGTCTAGAAAAAGATGCCAAATTCTGACAGAGAAGATACATGTCTCCTTAGGTCTGTTGCAGTATTCCAATACTTGTTGTTTTTTCTGTCCAGGGTAACCTGACATCTGTCTGGTGTACCAATGCCAAAAAGCCTTCTTGACACACTGTATATCTTGTGTTTGACAGCAGCCCACCATGAGAACATAAGCAGACATATGTGCATGAGATCCTCAGACTATCTTGCTACCATTCAATTCACAGAATGAGATCCTCAGACTATCTTGCTACCATTCAAAACACAGAATGAGATCCTCAGACTATCTTGCTACCATTCAAAACACAGAATGAGATCCTCAGACTATCTTGCTACCATTCAAAACACAGAATGAGATCCTCAGACTATCTTGCTACCATTCAAAACACAGAATGAGGTCCTCAGGCTATCTTGCTACCATTCAAAACACAGAATGAGATCCTCAGACTAACTTGCTACCATTCAAAACACAGAATGAGATCCTCAGACTATCTTGCTACTATTCAAAACACAGAATGAGATCCTCAGGCTATCTTGCTACCATTCAAAACACAGAATGAGATCCTCAGACTATCTTGCTACCATTCAAAACACAGAATGAGATCCTCAGACTATCTTGCTACCATTCAAAACACAGAAGCTTCACTAACGTCAGTCTGAGTTCCATGTTGCTTTTGCCACTACCACTGTCAAGACTTGGTTAGACAAGTACTCCACTGGGGAACCTTCTTTTTTTGCTAGAAATGTGTTCATGTCAACTAAGACAGGAAAGTGTGACTGTGTACGGTAAATCTCCTACAAAGACCTCCACTCTGTGCATGCATTGTTTAGGGGCTGAGTATGATTACCGTACTTGTAAGATTTGTTAGTAATTCATCTGTAAAACTCTTCGGACCAGGTTAGCTTCCCTGAATCCCAACATCTCAAGCACTTAGTTTGTAGCAAAATGACAGAACCCTTGGCTTTGGATGTCCCACTTGCACACAAGGAGTAGTACAAAAAACTAAACCCTGACAGTTTGGCTGCCCAGTCCAACTTTGACATCCCTGCTCCGATGTAACAGGATTCCACAGTCTGTCCAAGTGCTTCTGAGACACCTGTTACAGTGACCTCACTAGTAGCCAGTGTGGCAGCTCTTGCTCATACATCCAACAAGACTGAAACTCACATCACTATCGGAGAGAAGGGGGATCCCAGGGTGATTATTTCCAAGGAACTAGAGGCATACCTCAGATATTGGTTAGAGAAGAGGTCCCTGGCTGCATTATTGAGGTGAAACATTGTTCTCCACCATCTCACTTTGTGAAGGCAGACATCCCTGCAAAGAAGAAGAAACAAAAGATCAAACTTCCAGATACTGGCCAAGGCTCTTGCCACCCCCATAGTGCCTTTTTTAGGCAATGCTCAAAAGACAAATCAACCTCCATAAAAAACAAAAATGGAAAAAAAATTAAGGGTAATGCTGCTCAACGCCAGAAGTCTAAATCTCAAGATGCAGGCACTCGAAGCACTTCTCAGTATGGAGAACATCGATGTCTGTGCAGTAACTGAAACCTGGTTCAAGGCTCCTGAGAGCACTCCAGCTACCAGGCTATACCTCATATCATGCGTTTGCCTCAAGTTCCAGGCCGAACCACAAAGGAGGGAGTGTCCATTTTCATAAAGGACACCTATACCTCTCGATTGGTGGCTACCATGAAGCATCAGAAACCATACAAGTTTTACTCACCATAGGCAAAACTGCCATACAACTGGTCGCATGTTATAGAACACCCTCCCAATCCCAGGAATCCCATCAAGCATTCCTGAAAACACTGGAGGATATGAATGTCACACCAAACACCATCATATTGGGTGACTTCAACTACCCCAACATAGACTGGGCCCACTATTCTAGCCCTAACACCCTAGCCCAAAGATTCCTGGAATTCATTAACTCAAATGCTATGGAGCAACTGGTCACTTCTCCTACGAGGAGAGATAATATACTTGACCTGATTATCACAAACATGGGGTCCAAATGCTCCGACCGGATATAAACCCCTCACTAGTAAGATCTGATCATAAACTGATCACGTTGGATGTACATATCCCACCCCACCCCCAGAACAAAAGACTACAGTGAAAAACTTTTCAAAAGCTGACTTTGCGCTCCTTAAGTCAGATATGATATCCTTTAAGCCTACTGGGTTAATGGAAACCACATCCCAAAATGCTGAATCCTTCACAAAAGCCTTCTATGGACATCTCCAAGAATGCATGGATCAAGCAATCCCAACTAAAACCAAGACCCTCTCCACCAAGGAAAACGCCGGTTTGGTGGACCCCAGCTATAAACAAACTGTACAACAAAAGAAGGAAGCTACTGCAGGACAAAGCCAAATCCCACAAGGGAAAGGCTTCCCTGATCAGCACAAGTAAAAAACTACGTTCTCTCATAAAAACATCTAAAGCCAACTTTGAGAAAAAGATTGCCAAGGATACCAAAGACAATCACAAGGCCTTCTTCAATTATGTCAGAACCTTGGGAGGAAATTCTCAGATATGCTCTGAGTTAGTACACAACGACAAAAAATTCACTGACCCTACCGACATTGCCAATATTCTGGCAGATAGGTTCAGTGCAAATTTCTCCCCTCCCTCACCCCTAAAGATGAAGTAATTATCCCTGCTGAATGTAACCTACCTGTCATCACAGACATACAGGTGAAATCAGCACTCAACAAAGCAAAAAACACAGCATCTATGGGACCCGATGGTATCCCCGGTTGCGTGTTACGTGAACTTCAAGTTGAACTAAACCCGCACCTAAGAACGCTATTCAATCTTAGCCTCACTACAGGATATGTACCTGAACACTGGCGCACAGCAACAGTGGTCCCACTCCACAAAGGGGGAAATTCTACTGACCCTGGTAACTACCGCCCCATAAGTCTGACCAGCCTGGTCTGCAAGGTTATGGAAAGAATCATCATGGAACTCATAAATGGCGACATTGGGGATCTACAGACCCTTGATCCCACCCAGTTCGGTTTTGTAAAAGGCAGATCCTGCCTCTTAAACCTGGTTGACTTCTTCGAGACAGTCACTAGTGCCATCGATGAGGGCAAGGCTGTCCACACTGCCTACTTGGACTTGGCTAAAGCCTTTGACACGATACCACACTCTGGCATCATAGACAAGCTCAGCAGCCTAAATGTAAATCCATATGTCACAAGATGGGTAGCAAACTGGCTAAAAAACAGAACCCATAAGGTCAAAATTGCTGGTGCCATGTCAGACTCAAAACCAGTCACGAGTGGTGTCCCACAGGGCTCAGTCTTGGGACCACTCTTATTCGGCATTTACTTCTCAGATGTGAAAGCAAATATGGGAGGATTATGGCTGACAAAGTTTGCAGATGACTGCAAACTGGGTGCCATAGTTGATTCACCTGCTGACAGACACATCCTACAGAAAGGTCTCACTGAAATGGACAACTGGTGCCGGAATCATGGCCTCAAACTTAACGCCAAAAAATGTATAGTCATCCCCTTTGGGAAAAACAAAGTACCCACAAATTATCACATAGACAATAACCCACTGAATACGGAAGAAGTAATCAGAGTCCTGGGGACTCAAGTCAATAGTGACCTCTGCTTTGACAACCATGTTGCCAAAGTGGTCAGAAAGACATTCTACCTTGCCCATCTCATCATGAAGGGATTCTCATCCAGATCAAAGGAGGTCATTGTACCTCTATATTCCTCCCTTGTCAGGCCCATGATTGAATATAATGCTCCATTTGGGATGTATCTCACCCGACACATGCAACAACTGGAAAGACCCCAGAAGTACCTCACCAAGAGGATCATAGGTCTCAAACATGTGCCTTATCCAGCTAGATTAAAGAAACTCCAGCTCTATTCAGTAGCATACCACCTGCTCAGAGGTGATTTGTGCCTAACATATAGGGCCATGTCCAACCAAGAACTGATGGACATGCTCCATCTCAAAAAATCCAAATCCACCAGAACCACGAGCTAAAGATTTCAACCTCTGCACAAATATGAATAGGACATGCTGGAGGGATAGATTCATAACACAGAGGTTACCCATACTCTGGAACAAAATCCCAGTTCATGTGAGACAGAGCCCTTCATTGGCACTGTTCAAGAAAAATCTCGATGCATGGATGGGAGATCGCAAGTTTACCCCGGGAGTCACCTCAGTGTCACTACTAGACAGAGGTATAGTTTACTAAATAATGGGGTCCCACATGTGTCACTACTAGAGAGGTGCAACTATATAATACGGGGTGGCGGAAGCCACATCACTGTTGGCTAGGCTTATAAATGCCCCCAGGCAGATAGCCTAGTACACTACTATGAAACTATGAAACTATGAAACATGTTTCTCTTCCATGGACATCCCAAGAGAAGGAATGACTGGATTTTTCTCATATTTTCTTATAAATACTATCTCATACTTAAAGTCTCCTTCGTTTCTCTCTCCTCTTTCACTTGCCCCACTCCTTTCAAAAAGCAGCATGAATCCTCTTCAGAGTAGAAGAAGAATCAGATTCAGAGGAAGACCCATTGACTTATTCCTCCCAGATACATTTTGTGGAACAACTGGCCTCAAATGATGATAATTCTTTGTCACCAGATTTCTCACTCACCAGGATGATGCAACACTTTGAGTGGGACACTAAACAGGTTACAGGCATACAGAAATGTATTATGAATTAATGGAAGTGGGGGCCCTAAATCACCAGCTGCTCACCCTATCCTGGAAGCATTTTTGATGTATTTGCTTCGACATCTACTAACCTGGACTCACAGCCACCAGTAGCTAAGAAACCAGATGGGTTCTATAAGGTCCCACCATAAGAGCTTGTAACACAGATACCATTCTTGAAGAGGTCAGAACAATCATTAAAGCTGTTTTCTGTGTTAAGAACCTCAAGTCGGCCAGATCAGCTAGTTCAAATGGAGCAAGTGTTAGCCTCTCTAACACAAAATTAAATTCCCAAGGAAGTCCCACAGTTTACCTGGAGGCCTCATGTGCAAAACCTCTTTCAAGAACATTTTGACATGTGACTGCCTTAAAAGAGAAGGATCCAAGGGCAGATATGCTGAAATGGATAATAAATGAACCTTGATAGAGGAATAAGAAAGGCCATAAGACAGTAACTCACAGAAATACTGTAATACCAGAGAACAACTAGCCCTGAATGAGGGCTGGATATTTTGTTGGCACCAACTAGAAAACCTTTTCCATTTGCTAATATATGATTTTCTAGTAGCAGGTTTTCTTGCCTCCATTAGAAACTGCTTTACATCCTCAGAAAACAGATTCCTAAAAGGAATTAAGACCATATCATCCTTGCAGTCAATTGAAGATGATTGATGCTGAGGTATATCAAACACTTCTGTTCTTATGTGAGTAGATCCATTCTTGGAGGATACTTGTGGTAATTGCCCCTGGCCATTTCCAAAGAAGATAGAACTGTATTGCTTGGGCCAGAAGGGAGTCACCACAATGATCTTGAGGGATTCCTTCTCAGCCTTCAGAAGTACCCTGAATATTACTTAAAGAGTAGAAAGACATACAGGAACATGTCTTCCAGGCATTCTTGCATGGTGTCATGGAACATAATTTTTCAGTTGATTGTTCAGAGAGGAGGCAAAGAGGGCTACTTGAGGAACATCCCACAGATGAATTAAAACTTGAAAGACCCCTTGATTTAGTTACCATTCATGAGGTTCTGTCCTGATTCTGCTCAGCTTGTCTGCTAATAATTTTGATATGACAGAATCACAAGCTGTATCCCAAGCTAGCATGGATAGTCTGCAAAGGGGGTACAACCTGCTTCCCCCTTGCTTGCTGATGATGACTTTGGTATTGTTTGAAACCACTTGAAGAGGTCCTGGGGACCAAAGATGATTTAGAGAGTTGAGTCAGAAATCTGAGGACAAAACCCTGAATCCATTCTTGCATCTTCCTGTTCAGATTCAGAATCTTGAATCTCTTCAGGAAAATGAAGCATCCCTTCTTTTACCAGAAACTACTCTACAAGAAGGATCAGTAGCCTGAATTTAACTCTGAGCCAGCCCCAGTAAACTACTCCTTACCAAATAAATTTGAGGAGTAGATAAATGTTTGGTTTTCCATTTCTTTTTGACAGGAAACATGGGGCCACCTGTGTTACTAATGGCAGACACTACGTCCGCAGGAATGGGCACAGCATTTTCACATAACAGGGAAACCTTACCTGTTAACTCTCTCAGAACAAACAAGAGTGGCTCTCCCTTGCCCACTAAAGGGACTCCAACAGCTGAAAAGTATGTGTCCAATGCCTTGTCCATGATGCCTGTAAGTGCTATACCAGAGGGATTTGAGGTAAAATATGATTGGTTTGAGGTGCAACAAATGGCCACAGCAGAGCCACCTACCTGCAGCTGAGGCAAATTGCTTCCCTGTTGTGGAGGCAAAGGCTGATTACTAAACTTTTTCGTTTTGTGAATGGAAGAAGTAACAGCTGTGGGACCGAAGATATGTTCCATGATCAAGCCCAAAATGATGTGTCTTTCCTGGGGAGGGCAGCCAGCAAATGCTGGTAAAACTACCAGTCCACAGAAGTTACTTTTTTGACAAAAAAACACAGTAAAAAGCACTTTCAAACATTATGACAGCTCCACAATTAAGAATTAAATACAATTTCTCCATATACAATATGCTATCGGTTAGTTAACACTATTTTAAAACTGACAAAAATACATAAAATACACATAATACATTCTCTACAGAACATAGTACACATAATATATCACACCAGTGTCTCACCAGTCAAGCCCCTAAGGCATAACACAAAAACAAACATCGTAGTCATAGGTGAACTAATTGTGAGACGCACAGATGTCCCTCAAACCAGGCTGGATAAGGAAAACATCACGATCAGCTGTCTGTCAGGTGCCAGGATCCACAACATCACACAAGCACTCAAGTCTCTCAACAACAGGTACTGTTATGACTTGATCATAGTCCATGTTGGTGTGAACAACTTGAGATGTACCTCACTGGACTATATGAAGACAGACATGACTGAGCTCTCTGATTATGTATCTCAGGCAGGTATGTTCCTAGCCTTAAGCAGCATTTTCAATTTGCTTAGGATGATACCTCAGTACAAACAAAAATGATTTACATAGACAATTGGCTTAGTTTCTGGTGTCATTTAAATGGTATCCAGTATCTGTCAGCCTGGGATGACATGGTTGACAGATCTCACTGCTTTGCCAGAGATGGTCTTCATTTGTCACCCCTGGGATTTTGGTTACTAGCTAAGGCTCTTGCCACCCCCATTGTGCCTTTTTTAGACAATGTCACAAGAACAAAATTCCTGACATAAAAATACCCTCTAAAAACAAACTCAAGGTTATGCTGCTAAACATTAGGAGTCTAAATCAGAAACTGCACTCACTGGAAGCAGTCCTCAACTTGGAAGATGCTGACATTTCTGCATTCACCGAGACCTGGTTTAAGGCTACAGAGAGCACCCCAGCTATACCAGATTACATTTCCTTCTACATGTTCAGACCACAAACTGAAGGCATAAGAACTAAAGGAGGTGGTGTATCAATATTCATTAAAGATAAATACACCTCTAAATTGGTTAAACAGCATAATTCACTTAAATTACTTCAGGTACAATTGACTGTAGGTAATTCTCATCTTCAGGTCATTACCAGCTATAGGACTCCCTCCATGAATCAGGACATCCACTCAGCCTAGTTGGATCAACTTGATTCATTCATGAATCAACCAAACACCCCAGTTTTGAGTGACTTCCATTGACTGGGTAAATTATATGTATTCTATCTCACTTTCCCAAGGTTCCTGGATTTTGTTAACTCCAGTGCCTTGGACCATCTGGTTGACACACCCACAAGGGGCTCAAACATCCTGGATCTGGTGGTCACCCCAGTGTGTGACCATCTCTGGTGAGATCTAACCACAAATTAGTCTCACTAGAAGTAACTATATCACAAGATTCCCCTCTTGGCAACAGCTAGACTAAACATGTTTCCAAGGACAATTACAACTTTTTACATGACAGCATAAATAGCTTCATAGCCCCTCCACCACTGCTGGAACAGACACCTATGCTGAGTTATACACCAATGTTTTATACGAGCACCTGTACAATTGCACTGACTCTGCCATACCTCATAGAACCAAAATAAGATCTTCAAGGAAAAAGAAACCTGCCTGGTGGACAACTGCCATTAATAGGCTGTACATTAGGAGCAAGAAATTGCTGTCTAAGAGTAGGAAAGATTGGTCTCAAAGCTGGAAACACTTCTCCTCAACTTAAATAAGCAAATTAAGTCCTCCAAAGCTAACTATGAATCCAAATTAGCTTTCCTAACTAAGGATAACCACAAGACTTTTTTAGTTACATCCATAACCATAAAGGTAAGGCCCAGATTTGTGCTGAAGTCATAGTTAATGGTATTACATATACAGAACCTGTAGATATAGCAAACCTGCTGGCTGACAGGTTCAGTGAGAACTTCACTCCCCTGTTCCTGCCACATATATATCTCAAAGCATCCCTAACACCTGTCCCCAACCTAGTATCTCTGAGAAGCAAGTTTTAAATGCCCTCTAAAAGGCCCAAAACCCAGCCTGTATGTGACCAGACAACATATCGGGTTGTGTTTTACATGGGTTAAAGCAGGAATTAGCATCATCATTGGGCATGCCTTTCAATCATAGCCTAAGCACTGGCTAAATGGAAAACAGCTACTGTCATCCCTTTGCACAAAGGGGGTGCATCCACAGACCCCGGGAACTGTAGACCCATTAGCCTGACCAATGTTATCTGCTGTGCCTTGGAACAAATCATCATGGACTTTATTAACATATAGGAAATCTCCAATTGCTCAACCCCACCCAGTTTCTCTTGGTCAAGGGAAGATCATGACTGTTAACCTTGGTGGACTTCTTCGAGACAGTCACCAAAGCCATAGATAAGGGCAAATCTGTGCATATGGCCTACCTAGACTTAGCCAAGGCCTTTGACACAATCTACCACTAAGGCATCATTGATAACCTCATCCAGCTGGGTATCAACTCATATATTGTGAGGTGGGTTACAAAATGGCTCATTGATAGAACTCGTATGGTTAAAATAGGGGACTCCATCTCCTCCAGCTGACCTGTAACCAGGTAACACAGGGACTGGTTCTGGGATCCCTACTGTTTGGAAGCTACTTCTCTGAAGTTCAGACTAAAACTAAAGCACTGTGACTGACAAAGTTTGCTGAAGACTGCAAGAAGGTCTTACGCAGGCTAATGACTGGAGCCAAAGTCATAGTTTTAAACTTAATGCAAAAAATGCATTATCATCCCTTTTACTAAGGGTAATGCTCCTGAAAACTGTCACATTAATAGCAATACCCTAAGCACACAGTCAGTGGTGAGTGAGCTAGGCACACAGGTTGACAGCAACCTTAACTTCGATCACCATATCTCCACATTGGTAAGATGGGCTTTTTATATTACTCATTTCATAAGTAAGGGCACTGCCTCCAGAAAAAAAAGCTATAACCAAACCTGTACTCTTCCCACATCAGGCCAATAATAGGGTACCATGCTTCTTTTGGTATGTTCCTTTACAAACACCTGCAGCAGTTGGAGAGACCACAGAGGCTCCTTACAAAGAAAATTCAAGGTCTTCAAGATCTGTCTTATGCGGACTGACTGAAATCATTGTAACTTTACTCTGTATCATACAGGCTGCTCAGGGGCAAACTGTGTTTTGCATAAAGAGCAATCTCTAACCCAGGTTTAATGGAAATGCTGCACATTCAAGTCAAATGGCAAATGGGTCACTCACTCAAAGGAACTTAACCTGGTATGTGACATCAACAGAACTTGCTTCTTGTCTCACAGAGGTTGCCCCAACTTTGGAACAAGCTTTCTATTCATGTTAAACAAAGCCCCTAGTTGGCCCTACTTAAGCGATTTAGATGACTGGATGGGTAACCAGAAATTCACCCTGGGGGTTCCACCTGTGTCCCTCTTGGACAGGGGCAATAGGTGCTGATTTTAGTGTCTGCTTAAACCAGACACCTTTGGGAACATAGGTTGAACTTGATTAGGCTTGTAAAGGTCCTGGGGTCATTAGCCTAGTAACATCCTATCATTTTATATATATATATATATATATATATATATATATATATATATATATATATATATATATATATATATATATATATATATATATATATATATATATATATACACGCATACACACACACACACACACACACACACACACAGACACACACACACACATATATCTAAATATGTGATACTTTCCTTCAAGGAAATCTGCTTTAGCAAATCAATGAGTACAAATGCATCTTTGTTACTTTACCTCTTTATCCAAACTTTTTTGGACAATAGATCTTGCAAGTGTGCAAGATAATAGAGTGCCAGTGGTAGGAAATGATGCAGATGTTTACTTAAAGTGATAACCTAGGAATATTTAAATAAAAACAAGCACTTTCCTCACACATAACTTAAAATTGCAATAGTGTCCCACCAAGGCAGATTCACATTTCCTGCCCAGAGTGAGTAATCTAGACACATCAAGGTAAATACCATTTAAACTGGCAGTTAATACGATTATGGCTATGAACTATTAATAAGCTGAATACTGCAGTTGCAGGTTTGATTCCCCTTAGCTTCCATCTGCAAGTCATTACATCACAGTGCACTTGAGCTGCAATATTAAAAAAAGAACATCTCTATGAAAAATGGTAAATCATTTAATAAATAAAATGAAAAAAAAATACATGCCCAGTTGAATGTTAAAGAAGCATCCATTTAACAAACAAATAAAATGAAAATAAATATGTATCTAGTTGAATATTAAAGAGGCAGACATTTTGCAAATAAATAAAATGGAAACATATTTCTCCAGATGAATGTTAAAGAGGCATCCTTTTAACAAACAAATAAAATGAAAAACATGCATGTCCAGTTGAATGTGAAAGAAGCATCCATTTAATAAGCAAATAAACACAAACACAAGTATGCATGTCCAAGTTGAATGTTAAGGAGGAATCCATTTAACAAACAAATAAATTAAAAAAAATGCATTTCCAGTTAAAAAAGTATCCATTTAATGAATAAATAAAATAAAAAAAATGTACATCCAACTGAATGTTAAAGGGCATCCATTTTGTAAATAGATAAAACTGAAAAAAAATGCCTGTCCAGTTGAATGTTAAAGAGACATCCATTTAAGAAACAAATAAAATGAAAAAAAAAATGCATGTCCAGCTGAATATTAAAGAGGCATCCATTAAACAAACAAATAAAATAAAACAATGCATGTTCAGCATACCTCTCAATTTCATAGGGCAAGAAATCTGGACAAAGAATAAAATTATGTGGGGGACAACGGCACAAAAATAGGGACATGTTTTATATATCACTTTTAAAAGCTTAGGAAGTTACTAGTTTAACAGAATTTGTGTTAGGTGCCTTTTCTGGAGGAGATGAAGTCTGAAACTCAAATGTATGTCATGACTTATTGACATTAATACTGTGTGATTTGCCAAAAAAAAAAACACACATGTTATCAATAACAGACCAAAATATGAGGCAATAATCTGGACATTCTGCAAAAATCTGCATAGCTGAGAGGTATCAATTGGCCAGTTGAATGTTAAAGAGGCATTCACTATTAAAAAGATAAAAACGTGAATTAATGTTTAGAAGATTACTACTAGGCTGAGAAATGGAATGAAGTATCAAAAAGACTTTACTAAAACGTTGAATAGAATAATATACTCCAGCTAAAATAAAAAAGTGACATCATCATGAGGCAATGTCTTTAAAAATAAGCAGTATTAGCTGTCCAAAGTAAAAACTTCATAGGAAACATATACTCATACAGTTAGCAGTGAATGATAAATAGGAAATTTCTAACTACTATTATAGAAATATACTGACTGCGGTGTTGGTGCTGCGGTAGCGTTGTCGATTTTCAGTTAGAGCGTCTTCTGTGTGGCAACATGCGTGAATGGGCATTCCTTCATTGAAGGTTGTGCGTTAGGCCCGGTAAACCAGCACGTAGAAATCTACTGCCAATCATTAGCGGACCGGAGTTCCGCTGTGGCGACCCGCTAACCGGGAAAAGCAGAAAAACACAAATTACAGAAATATACTGAGTGTCCAAGGCCCTTTAATTTCCTTCTGTTACCTTATGGAGGCTGGAGACAGTCACATATCAGGAATGAGAAATATGTTATATTTAGCAAACTGACTATCCAGTAAATCATCAGATTTCATTATCATTCATATTTATCAATGTTGATCAGGATAATGAACTGATGCACAATGTCCCATTTCACCCACAAACTGAAATACAACATGAGGAGGATTAATGACAAAACAGCAATGATCAAAGCTGAACAATATAGGGCAGTGACAGCACAGTGCTGTGAATAAAAGAAAGGCTTAAAATAGTTCCATCTTGCAGTACTTAAAGACGACATTACTGTATGCAAAGTGCATAAACTGAGGCTGATATCAGAAAGCCCAGGTTTATAACATTTACGGTGATATTGCTACATAATAGGTTCAGAATAAAATAAGCAATAAAAAATTATAGAGGAAGGGTAATTTAGAATAGAACTGTGCTGCAGTTGGCCATACATCTTGAGGTATAAATTATCAGTGAGTGGGAAGCAGAATTAACATTTAGTACATATGTTCTGTTAAATGATTATCACGGTCCAGATTCCGTAAAGCTCATGGAATCTCGCACATTATGCCGATATCAGAGCAAAACTTGTGGATAACATTGTAGTATATTAATGCATAACTAGGAACTCAGAATATTCAGCGCACAGTAGAGCATTGCAGAATCAATGATGCACTATAAAATGCATAAGTAACCTATAATTAATAAGAAATTGTGGTCCAATCACATGACCACAATTTAAGAATCCTGATAGTTGTATAGAAATATATATATATATATATATATATATATATATATATATATATATATATATATATATATATATACATATATATATATAGATATATATATATATATATATATAGATATATATATATATAAAACAATCTATACAGTAAGATTAAGGACAGCTACAGAATGTAACTGACTCCATTATGATAACAAAAAATAAAAATGCCAACTATCCCAATGTAAGTTGCATGGCATTCGTAACATTCGTAACCTAAATTTGCAGGGGTAAACACAAGTGTCTCAGACGACTAGTGATATTTCTGTATGTCTTCAGCTAACGTAAAATACGTGTTTCAAAGCTACAAGGCTATTTGTAATATATATATGTATATTTATATGTGTGTGTCTGTGTATGTGTGTGTTTGTGTGTGTGTGTGTGTGTGTGTGTGTGTGTGTGTGTGTGTGTGTGTGTGTGTGTATATATATATATATATATATATATGTTTGTGTGTGTGTGTGTGTGTGTGTGTAGCTACACAACTCTTTACAGTAAATTCAGAGACAAATACAAATATCTACACAATAACTGTGTCACTAAAATATAAATGCTTGGACCTAACGGATTCCACAAATTTTCTAATTAAAAAATTAAAGGTGAAGAGTAATCACGGCCACATCACAATAGCTGACATTTATTAACAATGGGTTCATGACTTGTGTGGGAAACACAAATAACACACCCCCAAGAAAAGTGGGAAATGGAAAAGAAGATGTGGGGTGAGGGTGAAGAAGAGAGTCACACAAGAGGGATGTTGGAACTGGAAAATCTGAGGGAAAGCCAGAGGGGCATGGGCAATTTCTTTTTGGTGGAAATAGGCCCCATATTTCTTAAGAATACAAGGAAAGGTAACCATAGGAAAAGAGGAGGAGAAGGTCATCACAGCAGGTATACCCATAGAACAAATAGCACAATATATGACAAAGGTTGGAAAAAAAGTAATTAAAGGTAAATTACACAGACAACACATTGAAAAACACAGGCAATGAAGAGATGATAAACAGTGTGGGGATGCATGTCAGCTATGCTGAAATACAAAAAAGCATATCTACCTATGTACTAGCACATGTTGACATGTCGAAAATTGTGTGGCAGTCATACCTGGGTGTGTATGACCAATGGTTGATGTGTGTTCCAGGATAATAAATTATGATCATAGCACACACACTGGATACATTTATACATATCCATGTAGTCCATCAGCAGTGCAGGTGTAAGCCAAACAACATCACAAATAAGCAAATGCAGGTATAATAATGGTAGATAACTCCAAAAGAGGACAGAACCAAACCTATGGCCATGCATGTGAAAGGCAAACAACCAAGCTCAGTGCCAAACAGACGTACTGCAAAAGAGCAAGAAATGCTAATACATGTACAAAACAAACACATGTATAATGCTGTGTGTATATGTTACACACATACACCATGCCAAAGCCAACACACAGGTGTAGATGTGTATGTATGTTTTTCACTGGGATAAATGGAATGCACAACAAATCAATGTCAATGCACATACATACAGCAGTGACATGTAATAATATGTTAAAAACGTAACACTACAGAATAATGAATATCGCAGGTTGTGCAGATAGAGGGGAAACAACTACACATATCCTGCATTGTACAATGTCCATACCTGTGACACATGTTCACTGTGTCAAATTAATACATGGCATTGGCCAGTGGTTTTAACAAAGACAAACATACCTGCAAAAATAACAGTGAAATATGAAGGTGGGAGGGAGGTGGACAACCTGGGCTCACAAGGACAAGTTAAGTGAACACAATGCAAATGCATATATACATTGCACAGGGTGCTGAAGATACCACGCAGACAGATATTTAACCAAATGGAAAATGTATGTCAAATGCCCAGATGAACTGCTGATGTCTACAAAACTGAACATGTATAAAACATACATGCACAGTAATGTCAGTCATGTCTCATCAACTTGCATAGGTAATCGAGCTAAAAATTAAAAGCATATGCACATATACTGTCATGTAAATGTCAAATTAAGAAAAGCAGGTGTATGTCAATTACCCTGGTCATTATGGAGCAGGAGATACTTCTCTGAGCATCTTTGCAGCACATCAGCAGTAAATCACAGAATGCTCACATGTCAAAGGTACATTTTTGTGTCAGTATATATATATATATATATATATATATATATATATATATATATATATATATATATATATATATATATGCAACTGTGTGCACACATGCATACATTTAATGTGTACAACTATTTATGGAAGGTGTACACAGATGTCATTTCATAATGTATGTGCCAATGTTACATTCAACAAACATGATGTAATGGATTGTGAAAGAATGTATTATCTGTAACATTGTGTGCAGATTAATGTTACATTGTTATTTGATGTAGTCAGAAAAGGAGAACTGCTCATAGACAGGATATACCTGTATATGATCCCACATGGCATCCATATTGCCAGACCGTGACACAACACCACATCATGAGACTGGGACATCATGACAATTGTCATCCAAAAAAAATGTGAAAAGACATACCTGTATATTGCACCTACCTGATATGGCAAAACAGAAATCTAAGTCATATGACACTAGGAGTATGCACAACATATTTTGTCTCTCAGTCATCTCAGTAACCCACATGTTTATAGGCTACCTCTTTCAGCACTATCTGCAGGTTAACTGCTACAATGCATAGACAGTTGAATGCATGGGGAAAGTGTGTGTCATGCACACATTGAAACTAAAGTAAATGTGACACGACAATAACACATAAATATGACAGATACATTGTATGCATATACAAAAGTGCATATACACTCCAATCAGTGAAATGGCAATCACTATGTTGGTAGCATAACACAAGTGGAGCACACAGACATACTTATGGACTGGAGGGACCAGGCCGATGGGGTTCAGACTCCTGAATGATCTCATGAACTATTGTCCTGAATGAAATCTCCCATAGCCCATGCCATATCCTCAAACAATGACCTCATCATGCCCCTCATCTGTATTCAGAACAAATAGGTTATGATCTCCTGGATCTCCTCCCTAATTGTCTCTATCCCAGCCATGTCAACGTCCCATCCGGGGTGCATGCAGGACGGCTTGGGCAGTGATGGGTCCAGGTTCCACATCATCATCTCATCATCATTGTGCCTGGAAGTCTCTGGCAGTGGCCTCACATGTGCTCATCATCATCTTCAGATCAGAAAATGTCCATGGGCACATGTTCTGCAAAGATTAATTGCAAAACACGAAAAGAAAAAAAATGTCTGTCACCCAGAACAGTCCCATTAATATTACAGCACAATGCAATATATTTATGATGACAATTTACACAGAGGCTGACACATGTCTATAATGGACAGAGTTGCCTATGGCCTTATGACAGTATTCTTTTCTGAACAATTTTATATGCTTAAACACACTCAAATGGATTATTAGCTTTGTAAAAAGGTATGAATGCTCAACTCAACAGATTATACTGTCTGTATTCAATGATTTATATAAGCAGCTGCAAACTGTCACTGTTAAAATGAGGAGAAAGTGATCTTACAATACTGTGGACAATAGACAAGCCATATGGCAAACATCTGAGACAGCAGCAGCAAGATATTTGGCTGAACATACACCAATATAATGAGTACAACATTAAGTACAATGTGATATGGTCAGTCAACACAACTGTTGCCATATAAAGATCTAATATATCTGTTATTAATAGTATTGTATATGCACAACTGTATGGATTATCTACCAAAATAATTAGCAATCAGTAGCCTGAAAAAGCAAAACATTGTGAATGTGCTTGCTGATACTGAACTGCTCAATCAATTGGGTATCTGTTCAAGTGTCAGGCAACCTAGGCTATAACCGTGTTTCTACAAAAAATACCCAAGGAGTTAAAAACAGATGCAATGCCAATGCTGACCTGCATGGTGTGCTGAATATGAGCTGCTGCAAATTAAATGGTTATCTGCTCAATTGCTCATGTGTTAGTTAAACTAAGTTATAACGGTATTTCTAAAAAAAAAAAACACCCAAGGGGTTGAACACAGATGCAATACCAATCTTTACCTGCAGGGTGTGATGAATATGAACTTCTGCAATCAAATGGGTATCTGCTCAAGTGTCACTCAACCTAGGATATAATTTGGTTTCTACAAAAGCAACCAAGATGTCTGAAACAAATGCATACCTCTCAAGTGTACCTCATTACGAGGAATGTACCTCATTTGGGGTCTTAAAAAGTTAATGTTCCTCGAAATTCCTCAAAGTTCCACATTGAAAGACTCTGTCACACATTCAGTGTTAGGAACTTTTTTTAAGTGAAATCCATTGTAAATAAAAAATAATCATATTAATTCATTAAAAGATCTTCTTTATAAGTAAAACCAGCATATTTTAACCATCCTATGACCTTCCTAATTGAAGTTGTTAGTAAGCCATTAGTATGTGTTCCACATTTTACCCATTTCTTCCACATTATGAAAGCTAGTGTTCCTCATTTTGGACATGGAAGGTTGAGAGCTATGACAAAGTTGAATTAAAGGGCATGCCCCCACAATCTGTAGATAGCAGTAGAAACACAAACACCCACTCAATGTCTGAAACAAATGCAATACCAAAAGTTAAACCGAAGGCATTCCCCACAATTCGAAGACAGCAGTTGAAACACAAACACCCACTAAAGATGTCTGAAACAAATGCAATAACAAAGTTGAATGAATCTCACAATCTGCAGACAGCAACACAGCCACTCACTATTTAAATAGATAGGCTACACACAACAGATTAATCATCAAAAAACACAGCAAGGCATAAGTCATCCAGCACAAACACTAACCAAAGTATTGAAAATTGCATGTTAAAAAAAAGAATTTCACCTGTACAGGTTATGCTATACCAACCCGACCATTATTTAGGTTGTAGAGTGCATTTAAAAAAAATGTGTGCTGAAAAAATGACTTCATGATACATAAAGTATCAAAATTGTTAAGATTCTGTTAACAGTTGTAAGCACAGCAATTGTGTGATGATTTCACTTACCTTACAAATGAATGATGGGTATTCCTGCATTCTAATTAATGTACATGTTATTGTGAAAAATGCAGGCCTGTAAACAGGGGAAGGTGCCTTTCATTTCACAAAATAGAAAAAATAATCAACGTACCTCTCTCCTTCCACTGATCCTCAAGCCTGTGCATCTGCTCGATGCACATGGCTCTGATTTGACTGCGATCTTCATCACCTGAAATAAAAACCAGAACGTATGAAAAATATACTCCTCATATAACACTGACATGCATTTCTCAATACAGATACAGTTTGTAAACATTTATTTATGAAGAAAATTAGATACTCACAATACACTGTTGACACTTTTACATTCAGGTGTTAACATCTTCAACATTCAGGTGTTAACATCTTCAAACACAGACTGGAAGACATGAGATTCAATGTTGCAAACACAATCTACATCCAACCTTGAACCTTGAGAACTACATGCCTACCTAACACATCTTAACTGACAAGGCATGTTTTGCAGAAAGTAAAAATAGTTTATATTATGACATCATCTTGATGGGGGCTAATCTACTAATAATGATCTTGGCTTAAGATTGCAAAGTATGAAAATATGCTGCTCATGTAGCTAAAGAGTTAGAAAAATCCATTCCTGTCATCACTATGTTCAGATACATTATTGATAATGCAGAGCATACATTTCACAGACAGTGTAAAGTGTCATGTAGCGTACAGCTTCTGTGAACAGAACCATACTTGTTGCTGTATATTACGGACACAGAAAAGTATGTGCGAGAACCATTATTCCTTGTTAAATTGCACATCACTAAAAAAAATACATGCATCTTCTCTGCCCATCCCAAACCCTCACTATTTCATGAGAAAACACAGCTTCATAGCATTTTTACAAAGTATACAATATTAACTAAAAATTGCTCAGACGTATAATAGAATTTAGCATGATGTACTACCCCTCAGTTAAATAGCCAATGTTAATAAAATGTTAAGGATTACAGATATATTAGTAGGAATTTAATGAATGTTGTGTCTTTCGGCTTTTCCCGGTTAGGAGTCGCCACAGCGGAACTCCGGTCCGCTAATGATTGGCAGTAGACTTTTACATGCCGAGTTGCCGGCCCTGATGCACAACCTTCAACGAAGGTATGCCCATTCACGCATGTCTCCACACAGAAGACGCTCTAGCTGAGAATCGAACAGGACAACATCTTACTGTGAGACGACAATGCTACCGCAGCACCACCACCGAGTTATTTCCAACTACACTCAAAATCTACGTTAATGTCAATAAGTGTAATATGCTTCTATAAATACATTATATTTTATTTATTTATTTATTTATTAATTACAGTTTGGTGACCAGGGAAGTCTACTGGTCCAAGAACAGCTCGTTTTCAGTGGAGACCCAGGGAGAAAAGCTCCATATGTGATGCAATACAGTGTATTCTCATTTATAGTCTGCACTTTTGATTTAATATCAGTGTAATCTGTACAACTGTTTTCTCCCACCCACCTTCCCAGTTCTTGTTGTGGTCTTTTTGTCTTGATGGCTTTGAGTTGCCCACCTCTGGTATAAAGTCGATACTGGACACTCCTCCCCAGTCACATTACATCAGCTCATTCTACTGTTAATAGTGAGAATTTAGCAAAGGCCCACCCATTTACCTTCTGAATATTGAATTATCTCATTATCGTCTGCCTCTTCACTTTCTACTACAAAAAAAAAAAAAAACTGTTTCCTGCCTTTCCTGGCAATAGTGTAGCCCAGATACACATTTGCTGTATCCCGGACTTTTTGTAAGCTTCTGTGCGGTGCTCTTCAAAATGTTCCCTTAGATCTGTTAGTTCTCTGTCCTCCTGCACTTTTATTAGCTTATTAGTCTAGCACTTTAAACTATTACTGGTGCCAAAAAGTCTGCTCTTCAAACTTTCCGTTAGAACTAGCTGGTTTCTCAGCAGTAGCACTAAAATCTGAATTCCTGTGACCAGCACTTGCTCTAAAACCTGCTGGGAAGCACTAGGAAGCCTTAAACTAATACAAGTACTCGACTCTCCTTGTTAATAAGGAGAAATTAATCGTAGGCACTAAACAGCCTATAATTGCAAAGTACCTTGCCAAGGTAAGGGAAAACAGCTCTTGTACTTTACAAAAGAAACACTGAACCAGCCATGTCCAAGGGTCAGCTTCTGGTGATTTCTCCTGTCCACCTGGTGAATCTGGGCATACTGGGGAAATGCAGCAATTGCCTCATGTACACAGACAACCCTCTACTCCTACCACCCAACACTACAACCTGTGAGAGATGCACTTACATAGCCAAACTGGAAGCAAAGCTCTCTCCACCCAAGATTGTGCTAGACAGTCAAGAGGAGAAGGTTAACACCTTGCCTACATCTCAAGCAACAAATAGTCTTTCAAAACTCCTGCTACCAACATCCACACATAGTAACACTAAACCCACTTATGCAGAGGCCCTTAACATTAACCTGCCCAAGCAACAAGGACCTCTGAAGCTGAAATGCAAACAAACACCAATCACAACCAAAGTGTCACATAGCTCCCAACACCAGTGTGCCACGCAACAACAGCCCCTAAGGCAAGACAACGTACCCAAAACTTTAGTCATAGGTGACTCTATAGGCACACTGATGTCCCACTCACCAGGCTGAACAAGGAGAAAATTACAGTCAATTGCCTGTCGGGTGCCAGGATCCGCCACATCACGCATGCACTCAAGTCACTCCACAAGTACAAATATGACTCTGTCATTGTCCATGTTGGAGTGAATGACTTGAGATGTACCTCCCTGGACTACATGAAAAGAGACATGGAAGAACTGTCAGATCATGTGGCCCAGGCAGGTTTGACCCTAGTCCTGAGTAGCACCCTGCCTTCACCCAGAATGATACCACAGTATAAGGACAAAATGATTGACTTCAACAATTGGCTAAGTCTCTGGTGTCATTCAAAGGGGATCCAGTATCTGTCTTCCTGGGACGACATGATCGACAATCCACGATGCTTTGCCAGAGATGGTCTGCACCTTTCGCCCCTGGGATTCAGGTTACTGGCTAAGGCTCTGGCCACCCCAAGAGTGTCTTTTTTAAGCAAGGCTCAAAGGACAAAACCACCACTGGAAGAGATATAAGCATGCAACATCTGAAGGTAATGCTACTCAATGCTAGAAGTCTAAACCTCAAAATGCACTCTCTCGAGACACTCCTAAAAATGGAGAACATCGATATCTGTGCAGTAACTGAGACCTGGTTCAAGGCTCCAGAGAGCAACCCTGCAATACCAGGTTACAACCCTTACCACATTTTTCAGCCACCAAACCAGGACCGAAACACTAAAGGCAGAGGAGTGTCCATATTCATAAAGGATATTCACACCTCCTGGCTAGTTGCCCAACACAATGCATCTGAAATTCTACAGGTGCAACTAACACTAGGTAAGACTGCAATCCAAATTATAGCTTGCTACAGATCCCCCACCATGCCCCAAGATTCTCACTATACCTTTCTAAACATACTAGAAAATATTAAGATACAACCAAACACCCTAATACTGGGTGATTTCAACTACTCTGTCATTAATTGGGAAAACTACTTGGGTACCAACAACTTTACCCAACGGTTCTTGGAATTCATAAATTCCAATGTCGTGGATAAACTAGTCCATGTCCCACCAGGGAGCTCAAATATCCTAGACCTGGTCATTATCAACATGGGAGATCGATGCACCACACCAGTGGTCACCCCCTTGTGGGTCAGGTCTGACCATAAGCTAATCACCCTTGATGTCCACATCCTACCCCCACCCCCCCAGTAGGGAAACCTCCATAAAAAACTTCTCCACATCCAACTTCATGCTACTCAAATCAGAAGTGACAAACTTCATGACACCCATGCAGATGGGAACTGAAAGTTCGACAGCTGAATCCTACACTAAGGCACTGTACGAGCACATCCACTTGTGCATGAATCTTACCATTCCAAATAGAACCAAGACACTCTCCCCCCAAAAAAAGAAGCCAATCTATAAACAAACTATACAACAGAAGAAAGAAACACTTGCAGAAAAGAGGAAAATCCCAGGATGCAAAATACTTCCTTACCAGCCTCCGTAAGAAGCTGAGATCCATCATAAAATCCTCCAAAGCTAGTTATAAAAATAAAATTGCCAAAGATTCCAAGGACCACCACAAGGTATTCTATAGTTATGTCAAGAATCTAAATGGCAATGCTCCGATTTGCTCTGAGCTACAACAGTATGGCATTGAATATACTGATCCCAAGGATATTGCCAATATTCTGGCAGATTGATTCAGTGCCAGCTTCGACCCCCTCTTAGCCCCTAAAGGGCCCATCTCAATACCAAAAGATTGCCAAATTCCAGTAATCAGGGCTACACAGGTAAAGAAACACACTCTATAAAGCTAAGAATACATACAGCATCCATGGGACCAGACAATATCCCAGGCTGTGTAATACATGAACTACAAAATGAACCGGCACCTCACCTAAGTGTCATGTTTAATCATAGCCTCACCTCAGGCTTCATGCCCAATGAGTGGTGCACAGCTACAGTTATCCCACTCCACAAGGGGGGATCCACCTTGGATCCAGGGAACTATAGTCCCATCAGTCTGACGATCCTGATCTGGAAAGCCATGGAACGCATTATCATGGAACATATAAACAAAGACATTGGCAACCTTCAAACACTGGACCCTACACAGTTTGGTCTGGTAAAGGGCCAATCTTGTCTCCTCAACCTGCGTGACTTTTTTGAATCAGTCTCCAGAGATGTGGACGAGGGCAAGGCAGTCCACACAGCCTATCTGGAACTTACCAAAGCCTTCGACACCATCCCCCACTCTGGAATCATAGATAAACTTCCTAAGCTAGACATTAATTCCTACATCACTCGATGGGTTGCCAACTAGCTTACTGACAGAGCCCACACTGTAAAAGTAGCTGACTCAAAATCCAGCCCCAGACAAGTGACAAGTGGAGTACCTCAGGGTTCAGTTGTGGGGCCGCTCTTGTTTGGCATCTACTTCTCTGAAGTACAGGTCAGCACTAAGGGACTCTGGCTAACAAAGCTCGCAGATGACTGCAAACTGGGAGCCATTAATGAATCCCCAAATGATGTTGATATTCTACAAAAAGGTCTTACAGAAACAGATGCTTGGTGCCAGAGCCATGGGCTCAAGCTCAATGCCAAGAAATGTATAGTTATCCCCTTTGGGAAAAACCATGTACCCATGAATTACTACATAAGTGGCAGTACACTAAACAATGAAAGTATGATAAGGGACTTAGGGACACAGGTTGACAGTGGTCTCACCTTCGATAACCACATCACCACAACAGTCAGGAAATCCTTCTGTGGCACACCTCATTACTAAGGGCTTTTCATCCAGAAAAAAGGAGGTCATTGTCCCACTGTACTCATCCCTCATTAGACCCATTATAGAATACAACACCCCATTTGGTATGTACCTCACAAGACATCTGCAACAACTGGAAAGGCCACAGAAATACTTCACTAAAAGAATCACAAGCCTAAAGCAGATGCCCTATGCTGACCATCTAAAAAAACTCCAGCTATGCTCTGTCAAATATCGCCTACTCAGAGGCGATCTCTGATTAACATACATAGCCATGTCAAACCCAGAGCTGATGGACATGCTAAACTTAAAGAAATCCCAATACCTCAGAGCCACATGCTCCAGGGATCTAAACCTGGTCATCCTAATAAACAAAACATGCTGGAGGGATAGGTTCCTGAGCCAGAGACTCCCCATACTCTGGAATAGACTGCCCATACATGTCAATCTGAGCACCTCTTTGGCCTTCTTCAAAAGGAACCTTGACGATTGGGTGGGAGATAGTAAATTCACCCCAGGGATCACACCAGTTGCCCTTCTAGACAGGGGACCAGGGAAGTAAATATTCTGGGAAGAAATAGCCAGGGAATTGTTATGACTAGGCTTGTATAGGCCCTAGGGCTGATAGCCTAGTACCAACCTATGAACCTATATGAATTTTTAAAGAATTACATAGACAATATAATCATGAATATCAAGCAATGTATATACAATATTGATAACATAGTGCAAAGTAGTAAAGTATGAAGTACAAAGTATGAAAGTAATTATGTTTGAATACAGAGTGGCTTGAGTGGCAGTGGAGCAAAACAAAATCCAAGTTCAGGCTGTAGCACTTTTTTAACTTAACTTACAGAAGTAGATGGAAGTAGAAGAAGATATAGCAGAAGCTAAGTATGTCTAGTAGAAGTTTTGGAGAGGAGCTAGAGGTTTAGTTGAGTGTAAGGTTGCAAGGTGGAGACAAGATGGGGCTGCTGAAATGAATGGTAGTGGGAGGAACTCAAGTAGGAAATGAACAGGAACATATCCAATTTGATGACGTAGGAGTGTAATAGGGATTTGAAGCTTGTGTGGTTAGGGGTATTACAAAGGGGAGGAGGGAGATATTTGTATATTAAAGCAAGATAACATTTTCAGATGTGTGTGTGTCCCCCCTTCCTAGATTTGAACACACAGCACACCAAAACGTATATATGCTGGTCTGTTTCTTTATGAGATGAGCAAACAGTCAATGTGTGCTACTTTTAAACAAACAGGTACTGCTCTGTAAACACTACTTTTCAACAGCTTATGGATTATGGTCATGTTCATAGTAATTCAAATATTATATCATTGACTTGGCACCATGCACAAAATAAACATTAACATAAAGTATAGCAATACTGTTCTTTCAAGAATGCTAAGGGTGAAGTTAACCAAGGTAACAGGTACAAGTACACGCTTCCCCTATTGGGTTTAGGACCCACAACATTCTGAAATTTCGACATGCTGGCCAGTTGTTTTACAGGCCAAGCTAACAGTCAATATGTTATACTTAAAAAAGTACTGTTTTTCAAACGCTGTTATTAGACAGCTGATGTTTATTAGAACATTACAGATTATGCCCATATTCATAGAAATTAGAAGATTATATCAGTGAGTCATTATCATGCTGTAAATGAAAGCTATGGATATATTAAACAAGATAACAGATCTGATGTTGTCACTTTTCATTCATTCCTCAACAGCTGGTCCAGATCTGACCCTCGTATCTGACTTGGCTATTATTTAAGCTTGTGGCCACTAGCAAACTCTTCAGCATCTCCCATACCCATAATGCACTATCCCCTAACATATCTCAGATCTTGTTTGCTGGTTTACATAATCCAAAAAATATAATAATAATTATTGTTAGAAGTAGTAGAAGTACTATTAATAATAATAAAAAGAATACAAATGGACAACATAAATGGAATGTTATGGTGAGTAAATAATTTCTTTTTTCAGATATATGTGTCCTCTTTCCAAAATTAAACACAATGCACACCAAAAGGTAGACATGCTGGCCTGTTTTGTCACTAGATGAGGTAACAGTGAGCATATTATTTTTGGACATGCACTGCTTTCCAAAAACTGTTGTCCAACAATGGTATTTAAGAATGCATGTAAAGTATAAATAAGGGGAAAGGAAAGGAAACTTACTAATTATGGTAAGGAGAAATGTGCAAAAAGTGTAGGAAAGGGAGGTATGAATATGATAAGAAGCAAAAAATGTAAGTTATTAGCAACACAATAACAAGTAACAAGAAAAAAAATTAACTTATCTCCCAAAAAACAACTAACAGGCTCAAGAGCTCACAGCGACCACAGCCAAATATGAAAGCGGCAAACGAGATCTGAGGTATATTAGGAGGCAGTGCATTATGAGTAAGGGAAGAGTTCGAGAGTTTCCTTGTTGCCACAAGCTAAATTAATGGCTGAGTCAGATCCAAAGTTCAGATATGAACCCAACTGTTGAGGAAGAATGAAAATGGACAGCACAGATGGAAAGTTATGTTAAGTACATAACTACTTTATTCAGATATATGTGTCCCCTTTCCACAACTGAACACACTCCACACCAGTATCTTTCAGATGGCCAACCATCCTCAGGGTAACAATTTCTCTGCCCAGGAAAATTACATCATAATTGATACTCTCTGCCAACATGACTCCTAGGCTGTTGTTCAGTTGATACTGTTTGGAGAAATTAAATCTGGATGGATCTCGCCAACATGATCAGTGCAGTTGAAGGCCGCAACTGATACTGTGAGGCCTGTAGATGATGCTTCTCAGACATAATCCTTCATGCAGCCAACAGAGGCATACATTATGAGAGATCGAGGGATGCCGCTGATGGTGGATCACCACTGACCCCCAGTGGCCACAATATTTCTGACCTCACTGCATACAGCAAGAGGGGAATGACACATCCCTGGTAATAGAATTGAAGCTAGAGTTCCAGGACAGATGTGTATGCATTTATTTCCATTACAGGGATGTGTTTTGAGACAATTATTGCATATTGCCGTAGCATGCACATTTGTGTATTGCTGTTTTTTTTTATTTACAGTAGCAGAGCTGAGCCATGAACACACTTCCACACAGGGTGAGGATGATGAATAGAAGTCTAATTACATACATTGGTACAACTAAGTTACAGATAGGGCAGTTCAAACTACATTTATAATGCTGTTTCCATCTACTTCAGGCCTACACCAGAGAATAGCAGGTGAATGTCTCTATACGTTACTATGAAAACTACCTTGTTAGTGCCTTAACCTCATTTCATGACACTGCTGTTTACTGTCATATTGTTGTTTTCCTACCATCATACACTACAGGGACATCCAGTGGAGGGGCAAGTCATGCATTTTCAAGTGCAGATAGACCAGGTGTGTTACAACAAAATTGCCATAGCCTTCAACAACGTGCAGCACACATGATAATGTAAATGTTTGTCAATATTTGTCAATACAGGCCCATCTTGTGTAGAGTTGCAACATCCACCATGTAAATATTTGCAACCAATATTTCTCTGTTGTATATGCGATGCTGTCAGGATTCTTTTTGTTAAATGCATGGCTGTGCTGTCTTTCTCTTTACTTTCCCACTGCAGGATCAACCCACAACCTCTCCACAGCAGGAATATGTCACTGGTATGCTTTTAAGTATGTTTCATGCCAGCCCTTGCTGTTAATCCTATATTTGACCTCCATTAATAGTATGTCCTTTTTACCATTCCTAGGTCAGTCTGCATCAACATCCTCAAGTGCAAATACCAGTGGCATGTGCATGTCACACATTCTGTATGTTTTAACTGTGTTCACCTGGTTAATGGTGTAAATTATATGATCAGTAATGTTGTTTTTTCCCTTCAATAGTTGAAGCTCATCCTTGTTCAACACCGCCATCCTCACAAGAGTGTTTGCCAGGTATTTTTTTTTTATGCATCACATATGTCATGTATGTTGGCCATGTAAACAGATAACATAATTACTTTATGTAGAGTCTGTGAAATATATATATATATACAGTAGACTGCAAGTAAAGTCATTATTATTTGTAACATTGCACTGAGATATATATGCCTTATGTCTTTGATGATAGCCATAATGTTATGTAGGCACATTTTCCTGACCTGTATCTTTGTATCTTGTAGGACACTGACTGTCTGTATCATCCACCAGCCCATCCAGAGATCATGATGTTGTTCATGATGTGTCTCAGTATGGTATTATGGCCCTTGTCACAGAGGACATTGATTCTGATGAAGTCCTGTGTTACAGTCAGATGAAAACCCTTTATCTTTTTTTTATTTTGTGCAATAAAAGTTGTTGCTTTAAAGGTGTAAGTTCTGCAGGTCTACTGGATTGGTTTTGTGTTGTATTGGTTCTTGGTTTGCATTTTGGACAGAGGACATTAAGTTGTCTGGAGATTCCATTCATAAGATTGGCAATGATGTTGCAGCAGATATAGCCTCAGATGTGGAGGTCCACTTGTTTAGCCATTCAGAGGATGCTGCCACAGTGGATGCTGAAGAGAGTGAGGTCATTAATTAACATGCCACAGTTGAGAGCATTGCTGCTGGCAGTTCAAAATAATAACCAGGAACTGGGTATTGCAATAGACATAGGCGAGCAAATAATGTGCATGGCCAGGTGTCAGAGAGTACCCACCTCCTGCTGCAGGCAAATGTACGGTCACAGCAATGGCATCACTCAGATGTCTGTACACTTGCCCATGCCACAGATCGCGTGACACACCAGCTATGTGTGACACATGAAGGACAAGAGTGCAGACATGGTGAGATTATGGCTGCATTAGCCACTCAGAATGAGAGTCTGCTGGCTGTGGCATGGTTGTTGAAAATCTTGGCCTTTACAGTACTGCAGCAGTGTTGTATTACCATCAGGATTCTGTGTTCCTTGACTGTGAGAGGCAGGTCACCTGTCTGCAGAACCACCATTTGCCATCAAGAATCACTGTCTGTGGTCTAAATTGCACAAAGTTCAACTGCTGGCCCATCTGCTGGGATCCCACGAGTCACAAGGTCTTTGACTTACAGTTTTATTCCTTCATCTCAACATGGTGCTGTATCTCCATAGTTATGCTCCTTTATCTCAACATGGTGCTGTATCTGCATAGTTATACTCCTTCATCTCAACATGGTGCTGTATCTACACCCATCTCCTTTGTAGAGCAACCAGGGCACATTGTGTCTGTACATGGTCGGGGCAGAAAGTACCATGGTGTGACCATCAAGGAGGTCATCTGAGACTGCATTAAAGTGTTTCCAACAGTGTAGTACACATAGCTGGCTCATATTATTGCAATACCACTGTACTGTGATATGTTTTCTGAAATTAAAATTTCTACATTATTTCCTGCGTGATTTCTTTTTTCTTGTTGTTATACTGTAGAAATATATATGTGCAGCACTAATGTTTCTCCCTTATTGTTTGCTATACAGTGATACAACAATCTGAGTGTGTATGCATACCTGACTCAGTTGTGCCCTAAACTGACGATCTATGCTGTGACACATTTACATGTGTTCATGTTGGCATATGTTATGATTATGTTATGTGTAATGCTCAGTGTGTACATATAGGTTCATAGGTTCATAGATTAGTACTAGCCTAACTGCCCTTGTGGGCCATTTTAAGCCCAGCCAATTACCCCAAGTGAGAATCAAACCCTGTACCTTGTGTTTGTAAGGTAAACACCTTAACCATTATGCCAACTTCCCACCCCATATAGTGGGTACTTACCATTAGATGCAATCTATGTTGCTGTGGTGGGGCAACACCTGAACATCAATGTTCAGTCTGTGTACTCCTGTACATATGGCTTGTTATGACAGATATCTGGGTTAGATACTGCCATGTTGCCTGAGCCTGCACTTGTGGTCACACCTGATGTTGCCTATGTCTGTGTCTTCTAACTCACGTGTCCTCCTGCTCCTCCTCCAATACCTGTAGGATGTCTTCTTCAAACATTTGTGGGTATTGAGGTAGTTCACCCCCACCTGCAGCTGGAAGACCCCCATGTGTTCTGATTAGTATGTTGTGCACCATGGTGAATACTGTCATAATCTTTGCTGCCTTCTTAGGTGTAAATTGCAATGGACCTTTGGATGTGTCATGACATCTTAACCTAGCTTTCGACACACCAAATATAGACTCTATGGTGTTTCTGGTTTTTGAACATGCTCTGTTGTAGGCTTCCTGTGCAGGGTTTGATGGTTCATAGGACAGGGTCATTAACCATGGCTCAAGTGTATAACCACAGTCACCTGTTGTGGGGAATAAAAACACTTTTGGTCATAATGGATATTTGTTGGGAGGATGTCCTTAACTTGCATCTTAGCTGTATTTCTGTACTTACCCAGTAGTAGTCCCTCACATTGTTCAACGTGCTGGAATGCAGCTCTCAGTCCACTTTTCATCCAAATGGCAGCATCATTGACACTTCCAGGGTTTGTTGCTGTGATGTTTGTTATGCTGCCATTTGCTGAACACACAACTTGGCAGTTGATGGATGGCCATCCCTTTCATTTTATGTATCAGTCTTCTCCTGGATGTACTAGTGTCTTGATAAGCATGTATGTACAATCTATTGCACCCAGTACATGTGGGAAGTTTGTTGTGTTATAGAACTGGTGCATTACAGTTTTCTGCTCCATGGGGGTAGATGGAACATTTATGCGGTCATCCATCTTGCTGCACATTGCTTCCAGGAATTTTGTCGGTATATAGGTTCATAGGTTTATACTAGGCTATCTGCCCTAAGGCATTTATAAGCCTAGCCCAAATTATTGTGGCTTACGCCACCCCTTATATGAAAAAATACTGTGCCCATTAGTTTGTTGTGCCTCTGTCCAGCAGTGACCCAGAGATGATTCCCGGGGTAAACCTACGATCTCCCATCCACAGGTCTAGATTTCTCTTGAACAGAGTCAGCGAGGTGCTCTGCCTCACATGGACCGGGATTTTATTCCACAGCATAGGAGTCTCTGAGTGATAAATCTATCCCTCCAGCATGTCCTATTTATATCCGTGCTAAGGTTTAAGTCGCTTGCTCTAGTGGTTTTGGTGGATTTGGATTTTTGAGGTGGAGCATGTCCATTAATTCCGGGTTGGACATGGCCTTGTATGTCAGGCACATGTCACCTCTGAGCAGACGGTATGCGACTGAATAGAGCTGGAGTTTCTTCAATCTGGCAGCATATGACAGATTTTGGAGTCCCTTTATCCTTTTGGTGAGGAACTTTGGGGTCTCTCCAATTGCTGCAGATGTCGGGTGAGATACATCCCAAATGGGGCATTGTACTTGATCATTGGTCTGATAAGTGAAGAGTACAGGGGAACAATGACCTCACTAGATCTGGATGTGAATCCCTTCATGATCAGGTGGGCAATGTAGAAGGTCTTTCTAACCACTTTAGCAATGTGAGTGTCAAAAGAAAGGCCACTGTCAACCTGGGTCCCCAGGTCCCTGATAACCTCTTCTGTGCTTAGTGGATTGCCACCTATATGGTAGCTTGGGGTTACCTTGTTTTTCCCGAAGGGTATGACTATACATTTTTGGCGTTTAACTTCAGGCCATGGCTCTGGCACCAGCTATCTGTTTCCATGAGTCCCTTCTGAAGGATATCAGTGTCCGATGCACTTTCCACTATGGCGCCCAGTTTGCAGTCATCTGCAAACTTTGTCAGCCAAAGTCCTCCCATGTTGGCCTGTACTTCTGAGAAGTAGATGCCAAACAATAGGGGCCAAGGACCGAGCCCTGTGGGACACCACTTGTGACCGGCTTGGAGTCTGACACAGCGCCAGCAACTCTAACCCTGTGGGTTCTGTCCTTAAGCCAGTTTGCAACCCATCTTGTGACATATGGGTTTACATTTAAGCTGGTAAGTTTTTCTACAATACCCGAGTGGGGTATTGTGTCGAAAGCCTTTGCAAGGTCAAGGTAGGCTGTATGGACTGCCTTTCCCTCATCAATGGCCTTGGTGACTATTTCAAGAAGTCGACCAAGTTCAAAAGGCATGATCTTCCCTTGACAAAGCCAAACTGGGTCGGGTCCAATGTCTGCAAGTCCCTATATCTTTGTTTATGAGCTCCATTATGATCCTCTCCATAGCTTTGCAGACTAGACTTGTTAAGCTTATGGGGCGGTAATTACCGGGGTCCGTGAGGCGCCACCTTTGTGGAGTGGGACCACAGTTGCCGCACGCCACTCCTTGGGCACGTATCCTGTGGTAAGGCTGAGATTAAACAGCTGCCTTATGTGCGGGTTTAATTCCTCATTTAGCTCGTGTAGCACACAGCCGGGGACACCATCCGGTCCCATTGATGCTGTGTTTTAGCTTTAGAGAGAGCAGCTTTCACCTGCGCATTTGAGATGTCCGGGAGGCTACACTCGGCTGGGATAGTTATCTCTCCTTTAGGGGAGAGGGGTGAAGTTTGCACTGAACCTGTCTGCCAGTATGTTGGCAATGTCTGTGGGTTCAGTGATTTTTGTATCATTTTGGACTAATTCTGAGCATATCTGTGAGTTTCCACCCAGGTTCCTAACATAGCTGAAAAAGGCCTTATGATTGTCCTTTGAATCCATGGCAATTTTTCTCTCAAAATTGGCCTTAGTTGATTTTATGAGTGCTCGTATTTTTTACTAATAATGATCAGGGTGACTTCCCTTTTATGGATTTTGTTCTATCATGTAATAGCTTTCTCCTCTTATTGTAAAGTTTGTTAATGGCTGGGGTCCACCAGACTGGACGTTTGCCCTTTGTGGAAAGAGTCTTGGTTTTATTTGGGATTGCCTGATCCATGCAGTCCTGGAGGTGTTCATAGAAGGCATTTGTAAGGGCTTCCGCAGCTTGGGTTGTGGTTTCCTCTGACTCAGGGGCCTTGAAGGATACCACACCAGTCTTGAGTAGTGTGAAGTTTGCTTTAGAGAAGTTCTTCACTATGGTCTTTTTTGTTTGGGGTGGGGCGGGATGTGGATTTCCAGTGAGATTAGTTTATGATCAGATCTCACCAATGAGGGATATACTTCGTGTGGAGCATTTTGTCCCCATGTTTGTGACAATGAGATCTAGTATATTTTCTCCTCTCGTGGGAACAGTGACTAGCTGTTCCATGGCATTTGAATTTATGAACTCCAGGAACCGTTGGGCTAGAAAGTTAGGGCTTGAGTAATGTTCCCAGTCTATATTCGGGTAGTTGAAGTCACCCAATATGATGGTGTTTGGAGATACATTTATACCCTCCAGTGTCTTCAGGAAGGCTGTGTGGGGTTCCTGAGTTTGAGAGGGTGGCCTGTAGCATGCTACAATTTGTAGAGCAGTTTTGCCTATTGTTAGTTGCACCTGGATGGTTTCCGAAGCTTCATGCGTTGCCACCAACCTGGAGGTGTGAGTATCCTTTATGAATATGGATACACCCCCTCCTTTTGTGGAGTGGTCTGTTATACCCCCACAGCATCTCCTATGTGTCTATGGAATGTCTCAGATGCAAGTACAACCAGGCTGAGACACACCTTGGTTTCAAGGGGGGTGGTGTTTCCTGACAGGGTCTGTGCAGACTTGTGTGGGGCACACACATGTTGCAGAAAGCCTGCACCAGTTGCCTGTCTAGACAGTATCTGTCAGTTATTTGCTGGTCTGACAACTGGGTTACTTGCAGCCTTGCTCCTACTCTAGCTGGCTGCCTTCTAGGATCCACAGCCAGAACTTCATTTATGGCTTGCACCACTCCAGCCTGTTACAATATACCAACAGCAGGTTGGATTTATATATATTTGTTTTTCCAGTTTTGCTATGGATTTTGTTGTAATCCATAGTACTCACTTGAATTCCTTGGCTTCTGAAAGTATGCACAGAGGAATTTCAAAACAGAGTCAGAGTGGCTGCTTGTTGCATCTGAGTTGTGTTGTGTGTACACAATTTTTGTAATCAGACTGACTTGCATGGAATCCCTAATTATTCTACTCTGAATACTTATGTACTTGGTTTACCTTTAGCATGACATCTGGAACTGCGTCTGCATTAGGTGCACTGAAGCCCTACTTTAGCCTGCTGTGCTGTCTGCAAATAGCTTTCACAAACTTTAAGGAATCCAGTCCCATGTCCATGTTCCAATGTCTTTGTTTTTTTTCTGTTAGCGGACCAACACAGCATTTCATTATTTTTTATTTTTTATGATCATTATACTTTAATACATTTTGTAAGAATATTTAGTAATAAAGACCAGCATTCTAATTATTAAGAGAGAGCCTTAATTAAAACATATATCAAATCTGTAATATGTATGTAGTGTGAGAAAAAATATAATTTATCCTCTGCAGTCACTGGCTATCTAGGAAATATTTTAAACAGTATATAGACAAATGAAAAAAAAAAAAGAAAACAAAGAAAACAGGTGGAATTCAGAAAAGTTTTTTTTTCACTAGTGGTAATTATTACCATGACCCACTTTCCCTTTTTGGTATCCGTTTCCAATTCAGAGACTACCGGATGTCACTGATTTTCAGCTGTCTGAAACATCAGCATGAAGGGCATTACTGCTGTCCATGTTAATTGTAATGAGGCAGTCTGGGAGAATGACTGATGTTAATTAACCATGTTCTCTTCCTTGAAAACATCTATGGATACAGATGTACACAGCTGAGTGAGTCTCTGCATAAATTGCCAAACTCAGTTGGAAAATTTAAAAAGTCAAACAATAGTGTCACCCACTGACTTCAGCGGAAGAAGTAGTGGTGCAAATAAGTCCAGTGAAAATAAGAGGAGACATGGTAATGTGTGTGTGTGTGTGTGTGTGTGTGTGTGTGTGTGTGTGTGTGTGTCTCCAAGGATGCATGTGGGTGAATGAATGAGTATATCTTGTGAGTCTCATTGAATATGGTTGGTGTTTGATATTGAGAGGATATGTGTGTGTGTGTGTGTGTGTGTGTGTGTGTGTGTGTGTGTGTGTGTGTGTGTGTGTGTGTGTGTGTGTGTGTGTGTGTGTGTGTGTGTGTGTGTGTGTGTGTGTGTGTGTGTACATGTGTGAGTGCAATCTGATGAACCCAGTAATATTGTTGTGTCTGTGTATGTGTATATCTGTGGGTGTACCCGTGGGCCCGTGAATGTCTGAATGTGTGTGTGCATGCACGGTTCCAGGAATATCTGAGTTTGTGCATGTGTGTGCATGCACATTCAGACCCGTAAATGTCTGAGTGCATGTGTGTGTGTGTGTGTGTGTGTGTGTGTGTGTGTGTGTGTGTGTGTGTGTGTGTGTGTGCATGCACATGCAGACCCGTGAATGTTTGAGTGCATATGTGTGTGTGTGTGTGTGTGTGTGTGTGTGTGTGTGTGTGTGTGTGTGTGTGTGTGTGTGTGTGTGTGTGTGTGTGTGTGTGTGTGTGTGTGTGTGTGTGTGTGTGTATGTGTGTTTTGGGGGAGAGTGCCTGTCCCAATATGATGTATAAGCTATCATTGTACACTAGTGCCACAGAGAGTTGACAATGCTAGTGACAGAAAAAATGTGATTCAGAGATGTACAAATGAGATAATAATTAGGTCTTTCTCATAGCAGCTAAATTTGTCTTCAATCACATTTTGTATAAATTGTGTATTTGTGGATTGCTGTGGGCAACTTCCATGAGTGTAAGCAATTTTTCTGAGGCCCAATGAAACATTTTCTATGTAGCTAGTCCACATTTTAGATTTAAATGCATTTTCATATAATTTGTAATATGTTGAAATTATGTAGGCAATTGCTACATTTTGAACTTAAAACCTACATCGTAAACCTTGTCACTCAATATATGAGAAAAAATGAGTTCAAAAGCCAAATCCTTTCAAATATATTTAAATTATAAATATTTTAAGATTCTGCATTTTAATTCTTAATTCCCAAACAAGGCAAAAGTATTTTTAATTAGTACATCCTGCCCTTTAGAGCAAGAAGTGTTATTTATACACTAACCATTGATGCACCTGTTAACTGCAAGGGTTTAATAAGGTGACTAAATTGTTTGATCTAGAACATTAATTTCTGACCACAGTTCTTAGTTATATCACTTTATCACATTTATTACTTCAAAACATTTATGAAGGAGTGCTAAAATATTTGGACTATTAAGTAGATAAAAGAACCAGCACAGATGGAGAACAATGAATCTACGTCATGTGGATCTGAAATCTTAACAATACTAGGGAACAAAAGATTAGCATAGGAAACTAAGTACCTTATCTCTCTGCGCAAACATGATTAATACCTGGTGGCATATCAATGATGCTAATTTCATTTTTGTGTGAAATAAAATCTTGTGAAATGTTGATAATTTTTTGAGATATTACATTTTTATTGAATCAAATGCTACTGATTTTTTGAACCCTAAATGATTAAAGAAATCATTAATCAAAACAGAAGACATCATAGTTCTGTTAGTAGATTTGCATTTATATTCAATAAGGCTTTTATAAAAGTAGTTAATGCCTGGTTCAGGCAGCAGTTAACCTTTGAAAAGGAAGTATTTTGATTGTCATTCTATATACGTTTGTATCAGCCTGATCTGAATGACTACAGCATTAAAAAGACAACCTTCTCTAAAGAGCCAGAAGGATAAGCTATGCTACTGAAGATCTGTCAATAAGAGCTCTGAACAACCAGCTCTGATTTGTTGAAAGGCAGAGAACGTGTGTTTATCTCTCTTCTCACAAGGCAGTAAACATGTACCTTAAGCTGCATGTTTCTTATTCCTAAGCATGTTGCACTGTTTTACTCAGTACTCACATCTGGGTCTCAACCAAAATTTAAAGTGAACTGAAATACAAACTTTATACCTGAATTACTTAAGACCAATTACAAAAACAGCGCAACACAGCACAATGGAACCCAACAGAGACTAAAAAAAAAAATATATATATATATATATATATATATATATATATATATTTTTTTTTTTTTTATCTGACATTTGTTAACCGGGTTAGTCTGACAGAGTAAGAAGCCCTTTTTCAGCAGAGACCTGAGGAAAAAAAGCTCCAAACATAAAAACATAAACATATACAAATAGAAATACAGAGTTAAACTGTTAATGATAACAAGGAACTTGAGTGGTATAAAATATATAAATCACAAACAATTACAAAAACAGAAAGCAAATCTTAAAGCTAATAATGATAACAGGAATTTGTATGGGTTGCCAACAGCAAAAAGTGTAGCAAACAGCAACGATGAAATCCAAAATAGCAGGATACAGATTCCCCAACACTCGAGACTCGAATACCAATAAAAACAAGAAATTTATTCAAAGAGGGAGCAAAAAACACTAAAAGCTCTTATGCAGGGTTAAGCGCTTTCATCTGTCACATCGCAGATTTCATCAGAACCAATAAGCTCCTACAATCCATTCATTTTAAAGCCTTTTAGGCGCCAAAAAATCTCAATTTTAAAAACAATTAACTAATTGTAAACAATTATTAGAAACAATACTGACTACATAATAATGTCTACTTATATTCTACTTATAAAATAAATTGATGTGAAAATTCTTGTATACATTCATCTTTCACATTAAAAGTCTGACCATAAGAATAATGTTAGAATACACTGTTGTCCTAAAATATAGAGTTTAAATAATGCAGGAATAAATACTGTAGATCATTCTATATCTTGTGTATACACGTTATATATATATACATAAGAAAAAATGTATATAAAAATATATTAATATATATGAAAAATATATTAATATATATAAAAATCAATATTCAATATACAAAAGTGTACTGAAAATGTGCAAATGTGACTTATTCATTACAAGAGCTATTTAAAACATATACACACCTTCAGTGTACTACCTGAGTGGATTACTTAGTCTGTTAAATAACCTATGTTTGATTATATTAGTAAATACTAAACTCGTATATAAAATATAAACATATAAACATAGGAGAATTGGGTAACATACAAAAATATACAAAAATATACAAAAAATATATAAGAATGTCAAAAAGGCTAGCAAATACATATTAGAGTACCACCTGTAAGAACATCTTTTTTGTTCTACAGTGCTAATTCAATGCACAAAAGGGTTTTAGACTGATATAATCATTTATGCCGGGTGGTGTAGTTGCATCCGTACATATTTGCCATTTACTTTCTATCCAGGCCAGATATGTCTTCCAATTCCCACCTCTGTCACTAATCTCTACCTGGTCTATAATGGCAAAGATGAAACTATGATCCGTCCCCTTTTCTAAAATGTGTTTGCACAATGCATTTTTTGAATCACCCTTCTTTATCCTGTACATATGCTCATATATATGAGTCTTTAACTTCCTCTCAGTTTTGCCTATATAAAAGGCTGAGCATTTCGTACAGGTAGCTATGTAAACAATATGTTGTGTGTTGCAATTCCCATTTTTGCAAATTACCATAGTATTAATAATATTGTCTAGCCTAATTTTTTGTTTGGTGTTAATATATATACATTGTTTACAGGTGCCACAACTGGTGGTACCTTTCTTTCTCTTGTCACTTGTTCCTCTCCTTCCATACTCCATTATTCTCTTTAAATTACTTCCCGTTTTGCTGTTCCTACTATATGTCCTATAGCACCAGAAATGTTAATTAGTGGCCAGTGTATAATATAAGAATAAATATATATATATATATATATATCTATATATATATATATATATATATATATATATATATATATATATATATATATATATAGATAGATATATATATATATATATATATATATATATATATACTGATTTGGGTCCTCTTCAGATGAATGAACTCTCATTTGAATGAAACCCCCCATATAATGCTATAGCTATACTCTGTCGCATATCGTCTACTCAGAGGCGATCTTTGCTTAACATACAAGGTCATGTCAAACCCAGAGCTGTTGGACATGCTACACTTAAAGAAATCCAAATCTCTCAGAGCCACACACTCCAGGGATCTAAACCTTGTCATCACAGTAAACAAAACATGCTGGAGGGATAGGTTCCTGACCCAGAGACTCCCCAGACTCTGGAATAGATTGCCCATACATGTCAAGCAGAGTGCCTCTTTGGTCCTCTTCAAAAGGAACCTTGACGATTGGATGAGAGAAAGGAAATTCACCCCGGGGATCACGTCAGTCGCCCTGCTAGACAGGGGTCCAGGGAAGTAAATAGTGTGAGAAGAAATAGCCAGGGAATTGTTATGGCTAGGCTTGTATAGGCCCTAGGGCTGATAGCCTAGTACCAACCTATGAACCTATGAACCTATAACCCAGACAACGTTACCGAAAGGTCAAATTAACAAAACCTTAAAAGAACGAAATCCAAAAACCCGAAACAGTTACTGACCTGCAGTCTGTTGCAGCAGTAGCTACCTGGAAGGAAATATGCCCTTTTCTACAAGGTAATGCTATCTCGGAGTTAGCATAATTAAGTTATGGGGGTGGGGGGTAGAGCCCCCTACATGGGGATGGCAGGGTGGCTTGCCCCCCCCTACAGAAATGATGTAGTTGCATTTTTGTCATGTTGCTTTAACGTACTGTAGAATTATGGGAGGTGTAGTGGTATGGTGTTGTAGCCACATATGGTGTTTCTTTGTGTGTTTGTTCCAGATGGTGGTGGTTTTCCAGAAAGTGATTTTCAGGTTTTTGGATTTTGTTCTTTTAAAGTTTCATTAATTTGACCTCTTGGTAAAGTCATCTCGGTTATATGGGTTTTGTTCATTAAAGCATTCACTCATGAGAATTAGACCCACTGATTTACATTGTGTGAAAACAAACAGCAATGTGAAATGAAGTTGAATTTTATTGAGTCAGTAAGCTCTCACTCACAATAAAGTTTACATTAAAAATGGACACAACACATGAAGAACTGTCACTGTTAGAAAATGGACGTTATGATTTTCCCTTATACTGACTGCTACACCTCTAAGACTGAATATTAACTCCACAAGATATCCATCCATTAATTAACTTGTGTAACAAACTAACTACAAAGTTCAGCAATAACATGCATCACATAAGAACAAATGATACGATGCATCCACTCACAAACTCTTCTTATCCAAAGGCTACTATCTGAATGGATTGTAAGGCATTAAACATACTCAGTAGCATTCATTAAAACACACCAGCAGTATTATTCTCAAAGGAAACTGCTTTTAATAGCTCAAAACACACAAAAAATAATATTTTTTATACCAACCCTTGAACACTATGCATGTGAATGACATGTAATCATTTCAGACGTTGATGCATATTAGAGGAATAAGGTATTTCCAATAATATAGTATTCTCAGAGCACAGGAGAGTCTGTCTGTCTGCCTGTCTGCCTGTCTCTCTCTCTCTCTCTCTTGAAGACACAGACACACACACACACACACACACACACACACACACACACACACACACACACACAAGCATGCATGAAGACACATCCAAGAAAATAAGTGTACATACAAATACACACATGCGTATACACACACACACACACACACACACACACACACACACACACACACACACACACACACACACACACACACACACACACACACTCTCACACACAAGCATGCATGAAGACACATCCAAGAAAATAAGTGTACATACAAATACACACATGCGTATACACACACACACACACACACACACACACACACACACACACACACACACACACACACACACACACATGTACAAACATTAATAAACAGGGAGCTTATGGCACAATGTCACCCAAGCCATTTGAACATAGCTAGGCACATACACAGACATTCCCATACAAACACACACACACACACACACACACACACACACACACACACACACACACATGGCCTCATGTACAAACATATATGTATACGCAGGCAGAGGCATGCTTACATGGGCACATGTGCATACATTAACAGAAAGAAAGTTTATGGCACAAAAACATGCCATTGAGCCATTTCTACATAGCTAGGTACATGCACATATCCATAGGCACAAACACACAGATTAACATATGTATCAAAGCTATGATTTCCTTTAATCTGTAAAATAAAATTTAGTTTTCCCCCAATTAGCAAAAGCAGTCTTTTATAAAGAAGGCTGTTTTTACTAGATGAGCATAGTCATGGTTAGATTTGAAGAATCTGACTACCACCTAAGTCAAACGAAATCAGTGAAATACAAATACTACTACCGATAATAATAATAATAATAATAATAATAATAATAATAATAATAATAATAATAATAACAATAATATAAAAACCTACCTTGCAAACTTATGGCTCTGCCCTGTTGCCCTCCAGGATGGCCCACTTCCACATACCACTCTTGTCTACTAACACACCTTCTAACCCTTGCTTAAAGGATTTATGACCAGTTCTTGAAGGTAAAAGCTGAATGCTCTTTGCTCCTCACTGACAATTATGTGTATATATCAACTGTAATTTAAATTGAAATATTTCTGAATATTGATTATACTTTTTACATAACAACATGCCCTGCTAGGAATTATAACTATAGTTGTAATGTCTAACACTGTTTTATTGTCTTTATTATCATTATTATTATTATGATTATAAGTTCTATTTGATGTTATATCCATGGTAACAATGTCTAACACTGTTTTATTTATTTTTCTCTGTTATTGTGAATACTTTAAATTGTTAACATGTGGTAACATTACTATTATTTTACGACTTTGTGCGTATCTCCCCGGGTCTCCACTGAAAAAGGACACATGTCCAGTTGGACTATCCCAGTAAACAAATGTAAAATAAAAAAATAAAATAAATAATAATAATAATTAATATAATAATAATGTAAAAAATAAGTTGCAAGAGGAAGCTGACCTATAGGCATTTTCATAACTCATGCAAAGCACTTGTTAGACTATATCAGATCGCATAGTTTAAAAGTTATCAAAAGGAAACCTTTTTCAACAATAAAACCATAAAGATCCATTTCAATGTAATAATTAACAGATACTTTTTAGTAAGCCAAGTTAATATTAGTGGCATTATGTGATCATGTTTTATCTTTTGCATGTTTATATTTGCTTGATTACCTCTTATTACAGCACAAGTCTTTGTAAAACTATACTTTTTTTTGCTTTAAGGCATTATCCATAAATAAAGCAGTAAATACACTGAAACAGGATAAAATCACTTGCAGTGCATCAAGATATGGTATTTATAGTTTCATATGTACATCGGTACATACTAAGTGATCAGTCCACAGATCATTACAAACATAACCAATGACACAAGATACACAGGGGGAGACATTGAGGCTACCCAGTCAGTTATCTGGGTTTGCCATAAAGTTGGCAAGGGTGGTACTCTGCTAGACATGGAGCTGAAGCTTGTTCCAGAGATGGGGATAAACTGGGATATGAATCTATTATGCTACTGTATCATATTTATCTGTTGATGAAGGTTTGGTTCCTTTAACCACATATTTAGGGACCCATTTGTTCTGTGAAGGAATTGAAGGTCAAAGAGAGTTGAATCCTCCATGGCTGAAAAGGTTAGAAATGGATCTTCAATAGAAGACAGTCTATCAGAAACTGACTACAGAGAGATGACTGACAGTCTGTGCGGATAATTTGATTTATGAGGCCTCTAATCTTTTTAGTTAAGAACCTCTGAGTTTCCTCAAGTTGAGTGATATGTTTAGACAAATATATGCCAAAAGAAGCATTATATTAATTATAAATCTAATGAAAGATAAATAAAGAGGAATTAAGGCTTTTTAGGATCTAGAAGCCATACCTTTGGAAATGAGATGAGATAGGTAGACGTTCTGAACTACTGAAGAGAAGTGATGGGCAACTGATAAGGAATAGTCTGCAAGAAGTGTAGAGAGTTTTTACAACAGTCTGAACAGAGGGGTGTTTCACCTATGTATGGGAAGGAGGTTGTTTACCAAAATTAAATATACTACATTTTTTCACATTTAATTTGAAACCAATGTCCTTGTACCATTTGTTAACATGGCTTAATCCATTTTGAAGCAATTGTGAGTTAGTGGAAGAATGAATATCTACTCCCTATTTACAGTCATCTGAAAATTTGGATAAATGTAGGACACGAATGTTGGCTTCAAAGCTTGAGAAATAGACTGAAAATATGAGTGGGCTGAACACTGAGCCCTGTGGTACAAGACTGGTAACTATTTTGCTTTTAGACATAACACTTGCAACTCAAACCACATAGGTTCTGTCAGGCAACCAGTTAGCTGTCCGCCATACAAGATAAGGGTTTATATTTTGATTTTCAAGTTTGTGAATAATGCCTGCATGGCAAATTGTGTCACTGGCCTTGGCTATACTGCATAACTGTTATCCACAGCTTCGGTGACTTCAAACAAATTAATGTGATTAAAGAGACATGAGCTTTGTTTGACAGAGTCCAGTTGATGAAAGTTCACAGTTAACAAATTGCTAATTTTTAAATTTATTTATTTATTTATATCAGTCTGTTAACTGGGAAAGTCCTTTGGGCCAAGGTAGCCCGTTTTCAGTTGAGGCCCAAGAAGAAAAGCTCCAGACAGAAAGACAATATACAATATACAATGTATTAGTACAGCATATGAGAACAACAGTTTAACATTCAATATACAGCAAGGCAAGATTTTATATATCTTGAAATATATGAGCTGAGTCAATCACTTATAAGATAGCAAAAACAAAACATTTATGTTCATTTAATACACTACATGTATTTAGGCAAAGGAATTTTAGAGAGATGAATTGAAGCAGTGGCAGAGATTAGAGTAGAATAGAATAGAATAGGGATAGGTATCAGGAATCAGGTAGGATGGGTACAGGAGCACTCCCAGAAGGAGTAGAGGTGAGAGTGGAGTAGGGTTTTAAAGCATGGTAGGTTAGGGGTAGTTCTAATGTAAGGGGGAAGAGAGTTCCATAATCTGGCAAGGAAGAAAGATAGCAGAAGTTGCCCTGGTGCATGTAAAGGCTTGTAAAGTTCTAAGAGGTTCTGATTTGTGGATCTAAGTGTTCTGTGTGGCTGGTGAAGTTTTAGAGAAGAGGAGAGTGATGGACAGTTAGAAGGTTTAAACATTAGCTTGTGTGCTGTAGTTAGTTGAATGAAACTTAGGTAGCTTGGGAGTTCCAACCAATTTAGAGCATGTAGGGAGTTGCAATGGTGAGTAGAGGATTTGGATCCTGTGGCAAACTTTGAAATTTTGTTATAACATGAGAAAAGTTTAGATTTTATGGATGATTGGAGGTTAGAGAGTAGCGGAGCTCCATACAGAAGGGAGAGTAGGAGGTAGGTGGTAGATAGGAGTTGCCTAGAAGACAGAGAAAAGTAGCGTTTGTGTCGATAAAGAATACCAAGTTTTTGATGAGTCTTTTTAATATTGATCTGTAGGTGGATATCAGATTTTAGCAGGCCATCGATAGGAACTCCCAGAAGTTTTGTATGAGGAACTATTTCAATAGTTGTTTTGTTTAGGCTAAGTATAGAGAAGGATACTTTGTCAGCAGCAGTATGTCTAGAAGGGGTAAAGATGATTATTTTAGATTTGGAGGCATTTAGGGCTAGGTGATTGTCAAGCATCCAGGACTCAGTGGAGGAGAAGGCTTCTTGCATAAGGTTTATTAGTAAAGGAAGAGTTTTGGCTGAGCAGATGATAGTGGAGTCATCTGCGTATTGCACCTGTTTAGCATTGGGGATCTTTTGGTGGAAATCATTGTTGAAAATGTTTAATAGTAAAGGACCCAAAATAGAGCCATGAGGTACACCTGTTGGGGTGTGAAGGAAAGAGGAAGTGCAGTGGTTCCATTTTACAGCTTGTTCCCTGGCTGAGAGATAGCTGGAGAACCATTTGATAGACGAAGAGGAGAGATTAAGATGGGAGAGTTTAGAAAGTAGAAGCACATGAGAGACAGTGTTGAAAGCTTTAGATAAGTCGAGAAGGAGCATAGAAACTATGTTCCCAGAGTCAGGAGCAGAGTTAATGATTTTGAGGAAGGAAAGAAGGGCTGTGGTGGTGCTATGTCCTGGTATAAACCTGTGTTGGGTAGGAATTATGAGTTGGTTGTCCAATAGGTAGGGTAATAGTTGGAGGTGAATACATTTTTCGAGTATCTTAGAGATAGGGGATAGGATAGCAATAGGGCGAAAGTTGGAGATTGAACAATTTGTACCTCCTTTATGGAGGGGGATGATGAAGGCTTTTTTTCCAGAGGTATGATACATAGGACTCCTGAATGGAGCGATTCATTAGGATGCTGATTGGAAGGGCTATGCCATCAGCAGCTAGTTGGAGAACGTTGGATGGAATGTCATCTGGGGCATTAGAGCAAGGTTTTAACTTTTGTAGGAGCTTTTTATAGTGTGGGTAGGAATGGATTTGAGAGTAAAAGGGGAGGACTTAAGGTTCATGGATGTTAAGTTTTTGTTATCAGTTAAGTTGGGGGGGGATGTTGTTAGGGAAAGAAAGAAGAGGTGAGTTTGCCTATGGCATCAATGAAAAAGGAGTTAAATTGGGTAGGTAGGTGAAGGTCTGGTGTGTCTGGGTCAGGGCAAGGGTTCTATTTTTTGCCTGGGGATAATATTGATGAAATACTATTCCAAAATTTTCTGGGGATGGTTTTATGATTATTTTGAAGTTTAAGGTAGTAGGATGTGCGGTCAGTGGCTATTTGTTTTTTTTACTTGATTTCGCAGTTGCTTGTATTCGGCAAGAGAGTTGGACGTTTTGCATTTTTGGTAGTATTTCTAGATTTTATCTCGGTGATGCATACGTAGTTTTGAGTCTTTAGTTAGCCAGGGGACTGTTTTGGATCTGAGTCTTTTGGTTCTACTGGGGGTGAAGTGGTTAAGTATATCAGTGAAAATTCTATTGAAATGTGAGACTGCGGCATCTAAAGGGAGGGACTTTAGCGGGTTCCAGTCTATCTGTTTTAAGTTATTAGAGAAAATTAGGGGGTTGAAGTTTTGCTTGTTGTGGGTGGTAATGTGTCTGTGTTGGAAGAGGATGGTGGAGGGGGAATGGCATATGTAGGTAGGGAGATGGTCACTAAGGGAGTCTGCGAGAGTACCACTATCAGAAACTTGGCTTAGGTGGGAGACTAGTATCCAGTCAAGGATGCTACCTGTGGTGTAATCTTTATTTGGTCTAGTAGGGGTTTTGATTAGCTGTGTGAATTGATATAGGTTGATGCTTTGAGAAGGGGTAGATGAGTCAATGGAAGACCAGTTTATGTTGACATCGCCTAGGATTATAGTCTCACTATTTATGTTGGAAGTGAACCAGGCAAGAATATCTTCCAGTATAGGGATATTGTTATGAGGAGGAATGTACAGGGAGGCAATGCATAAAGTTTTATTGTTATTTACTTTGAGAAGGGCGAGGGTTATCTTGGCAGTGTCAAATGAGGGTATGGGCTTAGTATAGGGTGTTACTGTTAACGAGGAGGAGAAGAGTAAGGCTATTCCTCCCCCTTTCTTTTGAGGTCTGTTACTTCTTATAAGTTTATAGTTAGGTGGCATAATTTTGGTATCTTTTATGTGTGGTTTTTTCAGGTTTCTGTGATAGAGACAATATCAGGTTTGTTATGAGAGATCCAGGCGTGAAAGGAAGGTATTTTATTACAAAAGCTCCTGGCATTAAGTGTGGCAAGGAGAAGAGTTTTGTGGTGCAGGGGAGAGCTATGTGAATGTGGTTTAGAGGTGGAGTTGTATGAAGGCCCTGGGTTAGGGTGCATGTCTCCAGAATGGAGGAGGAGGGTGATAAATTTTGAGTAGAGTATGGATGGGTATCTATTTTCTAATGGGTCATAGGTGTAGATATTGAAACCTAATGAGGTGAGTTTGGTGGGTATGGGAAGTGGTTTACTATGGGTAAGGAAGAGCTTCCTTTGAAATAGAAAAGATTCATTATGTTTGTAGAGGTGGGGGGAGGCTTGGGTTGTAAAGGGAAAGTCTTTTTTAATGTAAATCACAGTTGTATGAAAGGGAGGGGAGTGCTGAAACTGTGGGAGACTAGTAAGGTAGAGTAAGCAGAAGAGGATTAGGCTTAGAAATAAGGGTATTAGCGCATAGTCAGATTTTGTTTGCATGGTGGGAGACAGAGTATGAGTTGAGTGAGAAGGATGTGTAGGAAGTGAGAAGGTTAATAAGTTTGAGAGGAGAGGATTAGAATGACATGTGTGAGGGTGTATTCACAGGGATATAGAAGGGTGGAGTGGAGGGGAGAAAAGGCAGTTGTAGTAGTGAGTGGATAAGGAGTAAGTGGGGGACAATATTTGGAGGGTTTGGCTACTGGCTATCCTGATGAGGTGCGTGCACTAACCACCTAGTAGGGATAAGATACAGGCAGTTATTCAGTAATTATTGAGGCAAGCAAGTTACATAAATCATACACCATCCCTCGCTGTCTAATCCAAATCAAACACCCACTGGAAAAATACAATGTCCTCTGATCTCACAAAGTACAAACAGTTGAAAAAACAGAGAATGTCAAACATTCCATTCATTAAAACATTAATTAGGCCAGACCTAGATACAAAAATGTCATAGGTAGTAAGCTCACACAGGAATCCTAAATCTTTTTCTCCAGTAGTTTGCTTACTTTGATCCTAAGGCCTCTCATTCGAATTCCCCTTCCAAATATCTTTCCTTCTAAAACTGGAACTTGAAAGGAAGTCTATAGGTTACATTTGTCCAAACATAAAGGAACTGTAGACAACATAGATCTTTTTTCAGACTGCATCTCCGTTTTCAATGTCAAGAATAAATGGTGACTGCAATTATATAAGTTGAAGAGATGAAAATTAACAGGAAATGGTTAAATTTGCTGATTATACACTATACACTTAGCAATATATTCTCCATACCAAAAATGCACACCAATGTCATCAAACCCAATAACATGAATGATATTAATAACACATAGAGTTAAAATGTCCACTTGAAGAAGATTGTGAGACAGCCAATATAGTCCAACAGTGATGAATGTCCGTCGATAATGTAATAGACAAACAATTAATTAATTATTTCATTAATTAATTAATTAATTAACAATGAACAAAAAATTAATGAGGATTGTGATAACACATTCCATAGCTTTGCATTTGAGGCTAGTGAGACTGATGGATCGATAGTTACCAGGATCTAAGGCTGGACTAGCCTTGTGAAATGCCATCTCAGTCACTGTTTTCTAGGTTTCAGGAATGTAATTTGTGGAAAGGCATAGATTAAAGTGGTTAAGTAGTGGTTCAAATAGTCAATATTTGGTATTGATAGGCAATCAGCTATGTTATCTGAGATCACCGATGAGGTGTTCGTAGCTTTTGAGAGCACCAGTAGGACATGTTCCATATAATTATAGGTTGTAACTAAGATTGTGAAATCTGTGGAAAAACTGTAATTGTGGGTGGTGTAAAATTTGCACTATTTTTTTCAGCAAAGATATTACCTGACACAGATAGTTTATTGATGGATAGTTGAAATCTCCCCAGTAGAAATGAATTGGCTATATTGGGAAAAAAGCTTGTGGAACCCAATTAGAAATAGGTTGTACAACAAAAGAAAGAAAATCTTGACCAAAAATAGGAAGTACTATCCCAAAAAGTAAAAAAAACTCCCTCATTAGTCTCATCAAACAATTAAGGGGCAAGTCCAGCAAAGCCAACTTCGAGGTAAAAATAACCTCCCAGGCTAAGGATAACCATAAGGCATTGTTCATTTATGTACACAAATGTAAAGGGAACACCCAACATTGTGCTTAACTAATAGTAAATGTAGCCTCCTATACCGAACTGGTGGATATAGCAAATGTGTTGGCCAATAAATTTAGCTCCAATATCAACCCCTATGACCCCCCAGTTTCCCTCCCAGGAAACATTGTCTACCATTTTCCCAACTATCACTAAAGAACAGATCCTAATTGCTCTCTCCAGAGCTAAACACTGCATCACTGGGTCCTGATAATATCATAGGATGCCTCCTAAATAGCTTGAAACATAACTTGTCAGGCCCAATAGAATCTGTATTCAGTCGCAGCCTCCAGACAGACTTCGTCCCTATGGAATGGAGAACTGCAACGATCATCCCTCTACACAAAGGCAGAATATCAACAGACCCAGAGAACTACAGACCCATATTTTTTACTAGTCTTGTATGCATGGCCATGGAATGAATTATCATGGACCTGATAAACAAAAACATAGGAAATCTTACTGGATGCATCTCACTTCAGTTTTTTCAAGGGCAGGTCATGAGTGCTAAACTTGGTGGACTTCTTCAAGAAGGTTACTAGACCAATAGCCGAAGACAAAACTGCACATGCCGTCTACTTTGATCTGGCAAAGGCATTTGACACAATACTTCACTCAGGTATTGTAGACAAATTCACAGATTTAGGCATAAATCCTTATGTCACCTGATGAATGGCCAAATGTCTCACAAATAGAGCACATGAAGTTAGGGTCAGGGAATCCACCTCCATGAAGAGACCTGTTAGTATTGTTGTTTTACATTGCTCAGTACTGGGACCTCTGCTGTTTGGAATAGACTCCTCTAAAGTCAAGGCAAAGGCAGAGGACCTTTAGCTGATCAAATTTGCTGATGACTGCATGTTAGGTGCAATCAGTGAATTCTCCAAAGATGTAGATATCCTCCAGGATGGTCTGACACAGAGAAATAACTGGGTCAAAAACTGTGGCCTAAAACCCAATGCAGAAAATCCATAATTATACCCTTTGGGAAGATGACCACCCTTAACATTCCCCTAAGAGAAGATGCAGTGATAAAGGACTTGGGAACTTAGGTTGACAGTAACCTGAACTTTGATCACCACGTGTCTATGGTAGTAAGAAAATCCTTCTCCATGGTGCATGGCATCCAGATCTAAGGAGATCAAAATCCCACTATATGCAGCCCTTATTAGACCATTAAATGCATACAGTACATTCTTTGGTATGTATCTGACCAGGCATTTGCAATAGCAGAAGCAGCCACAAAGGTTCTTCACTATAAGAATACAAGGTGTAAAGAATATGTTCTATGTGGGCAGACTCAAAGTCCTGTCTCTGTACTTGGTCTGCTACAGAATACTGAGGGACGATTTATGCCTAACCTACAAGGCATTCTCTGATCAAGCCCTGATGGATCTTGATTCACAAAACAAACAACACCAGAATTACCTGATCTAAGGATTTAAACCTTGTCTGTGACATAAACAAAACATGTTGGAGGTATAGGTATGTGTCTCAGAGATTACCCCATCTCTGGAACAGACTCCTCATTCACTTGTAACAGAGCTCTTACCTAAGTCTATTCAAAAGCAAGTTGGACCGATGAATGGGAAATTGCAAATTTACCCCTGGCTTGTTGCCTATGGCCATTATGGAAAGGGGCAGTTTGTAGATACCCTAATGCACAGGCATATACCAAAGTCATTCTAGCCCGTGAGCATTTGTAATTGGGAAATTTGGGGCATGAATGGCTGGGATTAAAACGGCTCTTGGACTATTAACCTAGTAACATATTGTAATGCTGAGATCCTATAATAATTACTGGGCTCTGATACTATTCTTTCCTGCACTGATGAAGCAATGCAGTATAAGCACAGCAGTATTTAGAGACAATGCAGGCATTTGCTGATATCTTGTGGAAATATGGTAGTTTCTGTACTTAAACATTATACTCTAAGAACTTATGGTATATATAGTCTTTAGATTCGGTGTGAGTTGAGTTGAATGGGTGGATAAACAAGTATTCATATCACATACATCAGTCATTTCAAAAAGATGGGATATATTAGTATGTGGCATGCAGTGATGGAGATCTAAGCATAACCTAGATATCAATGTACTGATTAGCATTTCTGATGCTGGATAAGCAGACTGATGGTAGGAGAAGAGGGAAGAATGTGAGCCCATTCACTTCTCAAAGGATGAAAGGGGGGGCTTTATCCCTGGGAATGCATGTTCTGTTCAGAAGGGGCATCTGCAGATGTCTGTCACTTGTAGGAACAAGTAAAACATTGGCATGATGTTTAAAGTGTGTTCTGCCCTAGACTAGGATGGATAGATAGATAGCGAAGGTAAGATGGATGGGTACATAACATTACTGAATCAATGAATATGAATTAACAAGTACCAAAATAAACATTTTTTGACAGACAGACCAGGGGTGCTAAAGTCCTTGAGGTCATAAAGAATCAACTTGAATAAATAGCTAAACAGCAACAGCAAAATGCAAGATGAAATGGTAGGAACAACTAGAAAACTCCTTTAATACAGTGCAGATGACAGCCCCGCTCAAAGCACTCATAGCCCTTTACCCTAGTGCAGATGACAGCACCACTCACAGCACTCATAGTCCTTTATCCCAATGCAAATGACAGCACCACTCACAACACTCATAGTCCTTTACCGCAGTCCAAATGACAGCACCACTCACAGCACTCGTAGTCTTTTACCCCAGTGCAGATGACAGCACCACTCACAGCACTCATAGTCCTTTACCCCAGTGGAGATGACAGCACCGCTCACAGCACTCATAGTCCTTTATTACACTGCAGATGACAGCACCGCTCACAGCACTCGTAGTTCTTTACCCCTGTGCAGATGACAGCACTGCTCACAGCGCTCATAGTCCTTTACCCTAGTGCAGATGACAGCACCGCTCACAGCACTCATAGTCCTTTATCCCAGTGCAGATGACAGCACCGCTCACAGCACTCGTTGTCCTTTACCCCTGTGCAGATGACAGCACCACTCACAGCATTCATAGTCCTTTATCCCAGTGCAGATGACAGCACTGCTCACAGCACTCATAGTCCTTTACTACAGTACAGATGACAGCACCACTCACAGCACTCATAGTCCTTTATCCCAGTGCAGATGACAGCACCACTTACAGCACTCATAGTCTTTTACCCCAGTGCAGATGACAGCACCATTCACAGCACTCATAGTCCTTTATTACAGTGCAGATGACAGCACCACTCACAGCACTCATAGTCTTTTACCCCAGTGCAGATGACAGCACCATTCACAGCACTCATAGTCCTTTATTACAGTGCAGATGACAGCACCACTTACAGCACTCATAGACTTTTACCCCAGTGCAGATGACAGCACCATTCACAGCACTCATAGTCCTTTATTACAGTGCAGATGACAGCACCACTCACAGCACTGATAGTCCTTTATCCCAGTGCAGATGACAGCACCACTCACAGCACTCATAGTCCTTTACCCCAGTGCAGATGACAGCACCACTCACAGCACTCATAGTCCTTTACTACAGTGCAGATGACAGCAGCACTCACAGCACTCATAGTCCTTTACCCCAGTACAGATGACATCACCACTCGCAACACTCGTAGGACCATAGGACCTTCTCAGTGGGGTAACTGAGGTGGAAGCTTGCTGGTTAGGTGTCGTGCTGGGATCAAAAAGATGATGGACTCTGTCCACCTAAAGCTCAATTGCTGTAGGCATATGATTCATCATCAACATCATGCCATTTTGTGCTAAACTGTGCTGCATGCATTTTCTGATACTTTCTGCCTCTAGGCACCCTGCAGCTGTCAATCATATAATGAAATCATAGCATGTTTACCATTGGTGTTTGGCATGTATAGCACTGGCATAATACAGTGACATATATATATATATATATATATATATATATATATATATATATATATATATATATATTGCAACTGATTTAAAACTGTCTTCATTTACATGAAGGTCATTGACAGTAAGTTGTACAGCTACTCTCATCAGGACTAAGACACTATCGGGATATGCACATGGACCAGTGCTGCTGCTTCTATGTGATAGTTTGAGTTACTGGTCCCATCCTACAGATTGTTCATGTGATGCTTTATTTGCATGTTAGTCAATGTCTAGATGGGTGTAGGCACTATGCCACCTCCTTGAAAGTGGGTCAGCTACAACTTTTTATTTCATTTATTTATTTATTTATTGCATAGTGCTGGTTTGCAAAGGTATTCATCTATGGAAAGTCAAAAAATGCACCAGAAGCCATCTTCAAATCATATATGTACTAGAATAATTATACAGTTTATCTGCTCTGAACAATACCATATGCTAAAATCATCTATGAACAATGTATTATTGGTCTGCCTTTTGTATCAAATATGCATAGCCCTATTATTGCATTGAGCATGCAATGATATGCCAGATTTTTTGTTGATCAGTGGCATATATATATATATATATATATATATATATATATATATATATATATATTTCTACACACACACACACACACACACACACACACACACACACACACACGCATACACACACATACATTAGACTTTGTAGACAGTTTCCAAGCAGAATAATGTGTTGTGTGTATGTTCAAAGTGGGGTTCATATGGGTCATGTACAAATGAGACTGTCATGAATCTGTGCTACTGCTATTTAGAAGCAAGGTGTTATCCAGAAATCACTAGGTACTGTGGAAAAACATACACCTCACAACATGCAGTTTTGCTACCATACATAGATTATAGGCCTTGATGGTGCAACATATTTCAAGACCTGACTGCTACTTGAACCAGTTTCATGAAAAGCTACCCTTCAACGTGTCACCTGATCTTGAGATAGTTATGTTCAGGATTTATAGTAAGATCACTAGTGATCATTTAATGACTGTTCTAGACCTTGAGATAGCTATGTTCAGGATTTATAGAAAGATCACTAGTGATCATTTAATGACTGTTCTAGACCTTGAGATAGGTATGTTCAGGACTTATAGTAAGATCACTAGTGATCATTTCATGACTATCCTAGACTATCTCCTACAGTACAGTGATGCACATTTGGATGTTCCTGATGGGCTCATATCTTCATGTAGTAACACTGACAGTGATGCTCTAGATTAGATTACCCCTTTCGATGTACAAGTTCTCTGCATGGGTGTTCATGAACAGCAGTATGAAAACAAGCTTATAAACCACAGAAGGTAGGGCTGAAGGCTGTAATGTTGAATATGAGCAGTGATTTTGGCTGTCAAAAAAGTTTGATGAATGTAACTGTGTCAAGAAAAAAATGTTCCATAAGAAGGTGATGTTCTTGTCTAAGAAAAAGTTTTGTACATCAGATTGGCAGCAAAGGCATTAGAAACTTTGGACATGTGATTCTGTCCATAGTATCTAGCAAATTTCAAGGCATTTTCATCCTCACATTGTGTTTCTTTTGTCCTTTACATTTGCAGCTATACTGCCTTCCTGTACACTTCCATTTTACACCCATGCCTCCCTTATGCTAGCATGATATGTTTGTAGATGATTTCCTTTTATTAACTACCTTATCAAGTAGTAATAGACAGCGTATCAAGGAGGCCGGTCTAAGAAGTAAAATGATATTAAGATTTTTAATCCAGGATGCAATGCAATAGAGATATTACACACTGTTAATCAATTGTTGTTCATATGTGCAAATTTACATTCACATTCTCATAACAGAGCTACGTGTTACTGCAGAATAATGTAATATGTCATAGTGGGCGGCAGAAAAATACATTGCTGCTATCCATATATGATGCACTTTATTGTAGATGTTACTAGTCATTTGTTAGCAATTATAAAAATTTGCCATATTCCATATGTGCATTTACATTTTCTAAAATGAGACTTGCAAATTAATGTATGGTATCAAGTGAAACTTTTACTCATACTGTGGGTAGTACAGCTTGAGAGCTGTTGAATGTTATTTATATTTTAAATTATGCAAATACCCCTTTTCTCATATTTCTGTAAATATTTTAAAAATAAGAACTCTGAACGAAATTTCTTGATGTCAGAAGAAAGCTGAAAAATGGCTGAGATTATATGTTTAGGTATACATTTCCTAAAGTATGAAAAGTTCTGTCTGAAAATGTAGACAAATATACATATAATGCTTTGCTATATTATTGATAAAAACACTGTAGGGGATTTACAAAGGCTTACCATAACCCAAAAGCCTTATCTCAGAAGGTTTCAACATGGTGATGAACTTTTCTGTTTACAGATCATTCTGTTACAGACGGTTTTCCCTTAGGAGGGGCTTAGCACAGAGATTAGCCTCACTGATGATGCTACAGGCTAATGCAAGTGTTTGGAAGAGTGTCCAATGCTAATTAGCTGTGTGCTCTCACATAGAAATGTTTGCAGCTCCTGATTTAATAATAAGATCCATTTGTTAACCAGATATGCCCACTTGTGAATCTGGGAGCAAAGTCTAGTTAAGTGACTAGTTCAAGGTCACACAGCAGGCAAAGAACAGCTTGAACCAAAACCCTGTTAACACAGGAACTACAGCTCACTGCCTTAACCCTCTGTGCCAACTGGCAGACATTAGTTGGTGAGTTGATTCACTCAGTGAAATAAAATTTTAATGCAGGAGGAAAAAGTGAACATCATCAAATTATATAATTCACCCACTCACTCCAGTTGGAAAACTCACACTGCAGATTAGAACAGTGGAATTGCAGGGGTAGAGGGTATCAGTTACTGTGTGTGTGTGTATGTGCCTGTAGGGCAAAAAATTAGCCTGAATACACACGCGCATGTGTGTGTGTGTGTGTGTGTGTGTGTGTGTGTGTGTGTGTGTGTGTGTGCATGTGTGTGTCTGAGTAATTGTAGGGGATGCTGAGTCTGGATGTGTGTATGTATGTGTGTGTGTGTGTGTGTGTGTGTGTGTGTGTGTGTGTGTGTGTGTGTGTGTGTGTGTGTGTGTGTATGTGTGTGTGTTAGATCATGTGTATGGGTGTGTGGTTCAGTATTTCTATGAATGCGAGCAGCTAAGGAACTTCTTTCTAGATAAGTTGTGTGGATGTGTGCATGGGCATCTGAATATGCGTGTGTGTGTGTGTGTGTGTGTGTGTGTGTGTGTGTGTGTGTGTGTGTGTGTGTGTGTGTGTGTGTGTGTGTGTGTGTAAAGGGCTGTCTTTGCTAACACAATGTACAGGCTTGAAGGGAGAGCATTAGGGCGGTCAGATCTGAGATCATGGTGTTTGATTCTGAAACATGGTATAGAACCACTAATGTGATGTTTCCTAGTGTAGTTTTACCAGTGTCCCAATTCCAAAACATTTGTTCTCAGTGTAAGTGACCACTGACTCTGACAGGAGGCTGAGAGCAGGTGTTTTGGAATCTGGTTCCTGTTGCAAGCCAGTTTATAGATAGGTCTTACACTGAAGAAAGTCACATAATGAATGCACATCTTTCAGAATCTGGGCAAACTCACACTGACAGCAACGTTCTTAGAATATGGACCCCTGTCTTTGCACTGGGATTTATCTCTGTCACACTCATTGACTTACTCACCTTGGGCAATTAGTGGAGATAGATACCCACTGAATCCTAAGCTGTAAATACACTTTCTGTTATTATTGTAAAGAATGCTTTCTGATGAGCAATACTGCTCGTTTCACTTTTTTACTAGCATTTACCATCAACAGCATATTTATATTTGCTTTTTTGCTTGGCTTATACTTTTTAATGTGATTTTTGGAAAATGTGCAACAATATTAGGATGTATGGAAACTGTTAAATGTATGACAGTTTACAGCTGAAGTTGAAACCCATTAGTATTGGTGTCTTCCTTGGTACTTGACTAATCTAAGGTCATGGAGTTGATTTCAGGCATATACCCCTCATCTGCAAGATGGACCCTTATCTGACCTGTATTGGAAAAAGAAAAGAATATTATTTTTTAAATATATAGTATACATTAAAAAGTAGTCTGTAGAATGTTATCTTTACTCTCTGGCTGACATATGGTTAATGAATACAACTCTAAGGAAATTAAAATGTAACTGCCACTAATGCATTTGAATCATGGGACTAAACACTGTAGTGAATGTTGTTGTTGTGTCTTTTGGCTTTTCCCGGTTAGGGGTTGCCACAGGGGAACTCTGGTCCGCTAATGATTGGCAGTAGATTTTTACGTGCCGAGTTGCCAGCCCTGATGCACAACCTTCAATGAAGGTACGCCCATTCATGCATGTCTCCAGACAGAAGACGCTCTAGCTGAGAATCGAACAGGACAACGTCTTACTGTGAGGTGACAATGCTACGGCAGCAGAATGAAACTCCAAAAGGATTACAATCTAACTGTAAGTAAACCCATTATATATCTATATGTCTATATATAAATATATATATATATATATATATATATATATATATATATATAGAGAGAGAGAGAGACAGAGAGATATGGTCAATACATCAGTGAGGTCTACTATACCTGGTATAGTAGCCATTACTTTCTGGTAAAGAATGACCACTCTGTGTAGTATAAATAGAAGGTAACAATTCTTTAACTGGACAGATCATAAATTATTGGAATCTAAAGATTTTTTTCTTTTTTCTCATGTAAGAGCAATTTGTCTAGCAGCTCAGACTCAGCATCTGGTACCACTGGATCAGGTCTGTTCATCTGATTATTTGACAAATAATCTTAATGTCTGCATTTCCAACAGACGTCTGATTATTTCCATGCGAATGCATGACTTCTCCTTGTATGGCATGGAGCTGCAGACTTTGGTGATAACTGGATATAGCTAACATTACATGAGATTGGTGGCTAAAACCTGGATCTAATAAACCTGTCTCTTTATTATTCATTCAGGAAAGGTAGGATTCTTGAGCTCCTAAAATATTACTGCTTTTGCAGTAAAGTGGAAGACATTTCTGGTATGGATCTCAGACTTCTTTCCAGCAGTAACAGTAGTGGAGATAAAGCAACAATATGCAGTGTTGTATTTCTATAGTCTTAGAATGCTAGATGAATGTCCCTTTAATATGAAACATCATATTTCTAAAGTATATTTTTATCGTTTGTATCATACATTCCATTTAACAGCAAGATTGCTTAGACTCAAGACTGCAATTATGACACTCAAGTTCTTATTTATATTTCTTGTATGTATGTATGTACATATGTATGTATTTATTTATTCTTCTTTGTTTACCAGACTAATAGAGTGGGACTTGCCCATTTTTATGGGGGGTCTGGAGGAAAAGCTCCAAACAGAAGATATGTTAAACAAGTTAGAAATAAATAGAGAGCCAGTTATATGCAGGTATCTGAGAGTTTCACTGTTATAATAGAAAATTATATGTTGGAGCAATATAAATGTTGAGATGCCTGAGCATTATCTATGTTAAAAATAGTCAAAAATATGTAATTATGTAATATAGTAATATATATATATATATATATATATATATATATATATATATATATATATATATATAATAAGCACTTAAGATACACAGCCATAGAGCACCTATATACATTTTTATAGAGGTATGTACAGATTTAAGACACCTGCTTCCTTGCATAGTTTTTATGGTTATACAAAGGTATAAGCTATGAATTTACAAGCATAGCATACACGAGTGTTTTGTGATATACAGGACTTTCATTATAATTTAGGCTCCATTTTCAATATGTTATGGGGCATTATCAATGGAATATTAATTAACGATGGAGTTCTCAGTTTTACGTTCTGCAGCTAAATGCAATAGCTCATCTGTTGAAATTTAGCTCATGGTGATGTTTAGAGATAAATGTGCACTCCATTTTTCAGGACTGATAGTCTAGAAAGACATACATCATTAACAGGAGTTTGTACGGGAATGAAGAGGTGAGTTGGGTAGGCAGTGAAATTGTAACTATGTATAGATGTAGGCACTGGTAGGAGTAGAATAGTTGTAGTCAATAACAGGAGATAACAGAGTATCGACTGGAAAGTGGGGCAATAGTACGAAAGGGTAGGTTTCAGAGAATGAAAGGAATAGAAAGAAATTATGCTCTACTAGATACTAATGGCTGCTAAAATACTATTTAAATACATTTGGCCAGTTAGGTGGACTATATATATTTGTAAAGATCGAGGACATGTAGAAACGGGTGTGTGGCAAGAAGGTGTGTGTTTGTGCATCCACTGTAGGTAAGGTAAGGGTTACCTTGTACAGAAATCTTAGTTTATGGTCAGTTTTTTCTATTGCAGTGAACTTAACAATTCAATTTAAAATTAGATCTATCATGACCCTGAAGAGTTCTTTTTCAAGAACTAGACCTATTGTTTCAGGAACTAGATTTATTGTGGTGATGTTTGAAGATATAATGCTGTTTGTAATTAATATCCAAAAGTAACTCAATACATAAAAAAAAATTGCATTTAGAAGTAGTTGAGATTGTGCTACCCATATTTCTAAGAAGAATATTAAGTAAAGGGTTACAGTTGGGGAGGTTCCAGGGCAAACCATACTAATATGGAATCATCATTATATTGCAATGTTTATAAAGATATTGGATAACAATGGGCCTAATATGGATCCTTGCAGTATGCCTGCTGTAATAGGCAGGTATGAAAACAGCATCCTGCTATTGCACACTGGATTCTCTAACTAAGGCAGCTGTTAAACTTACTTATTGTGTCAATGTTAAGACCTATGTCTATGCTTCATTCAATGTGCATTTTATACAGTAGCATATCAAATGCCTTATTAAAATACAGGACCAGTGAGGTCATTATTTTCACTTAGTCACATTTTGATATAAAGTGTTCAGAAATGACAGTAAGGACATTCTCTGTAATATAGACTGACCTAAAGCCATGTTGGACTGAAGAGAGCAGATCATTGATAAGTGATGGTCTGGAGATATTAGCTTATAGATTTTTAGAGTATTTTAAAAAGTGAAGATGTATGCCTATGTACCTAAAGCTGCCCAGATAAAGAGTAGTGTCTCCCTTGTGTAGAAGGTTGATTTATGATTACTTTCATGTAGTGAGGACACAGAATACATGTAGAGATTGGTTCATTAGAACATATACAAGGTATGCTAGGGCCTCAATGGCTTTGAGACATGCTGATGTTAGATTGACTGGGGCAGATGTTGCTCATTTCAGTTTAGGTGACGATCTTGGGTTGTTTGGTAAGTACAGACTAAAGAGGAAATTAATTTATGTCATTTTTTTGGGGGGGGGTGAGATAATGGATGTGGTCATTGTTGCTTGTGCTTTATTAGGGATTTAGCTACAGCTATAATATAAGAGTTGAATTTTCAAATGATATTAATCTTTAATTCAAAAATAAGGCAAGCTGTTAGGATTTTTCCAGATTTTGATAATAGCATTTATCTCAGTCCAGAAGGTTTGGATGTTGGCATAATTGTTTGAACATGGTATAATTGTTTTGTGTGTTGTTTTTGTTGTTGTTACCCAGGTGAGGATGTTTGGTGTGTGTGCATGTGTGTGTGTGTGTGTGTGTTTGTCCGGGTCTATATTATAACATTGAAGTCTTAAAACTTTGAATGTTATAATATCGACCCCCAATTCAGTAAACGCTTGAAATAGCGAAGCTGCAGAACACCAAATATTTTCCTAGGGAAAGTATTCGATGGGCCGTTTCTGCGGCTTTGCTATTTTCTTGACTGTGGTGTGTAGGTGACGGACCGGGTTAAGTTAAGTGTGCGAATGGACCGAGGTAAGGTGAATGTGTGATAGTTAGGGACCTTAAGGATAGGGAGCGGTTAAGGTGAGTGAGTGATAGTTAGGGACCTTAGGGTTAGGGAATGGGTAAGGTGAGTGTGCTATAGTTAGGGATCTTAGGGTTAGGGAGCGGGTAAGGTGAGTGTGTGATAGTTAGGGACCTTAGGGTTAGGGAGCGGGTAAGGTGAGTGTGTGTTAGTTAGGGACCTTAGGGTTAGGGTTGGGTTAAGGTAAGTGGATAGCTAGTAGTGTATGTACGGTTTAGTGTAGGGTTCTGTGAAGTGTGTATGTGTGGATTATGTATTTTGGTGTGCTTGTGCTGTGTGTGTGTATTCTCGGAACAGCAAATTTTTTCCCTTGGAAAAAATTTGCTGTTCTGAGCGTTCGAGTATATCACATTTCGAGATTCCAAGGTCGAGCTTATGGTGTTTAACATTTTGGAATTTCAATAATGTGATATAGACCCGTTTGTCCAGGCAGATATAAATAGATAGGTATTACTTACAGTCTTTTATGGTTGTTCATTTTAATAAAGGTTATTTAAAAACAGCTTTTCCAAAGTCAGGCATTTGTAAATTGTTTCTGGACATCTCTAGATTGTGTGAAATTATATTTCACCAGCTCATTCAGTTTTACAGTTCAGCTTTGATGCATAGACAGCAGTCATGAATATGGCACATCTTTAAAGCAACTAAGTTCTTCTAGGTAGGATAGGAAGTATTACTTGGTTTTAGGCTACTAGTAGATAGGGCTGAATTGGGTTGGATATCCCCCAAGCAGTAGGGTTTTTTTTTACCATAGGTGTCTGTATTACTTTTTTGTTTAAAATGGGCTTTGTTTTTTACTTGGGTAGTATTTTTAGCTGGGGTTAGGTAAGCTGCAGATATTTTATTTTATGTAGTTTTATGTAAATATGATTGTATAGTTTAAGTTTAGTGTACAGGTATAGTTATCTAGTTTGCATGCTATGATGTGGAAGACAATGTCAGTAGGGAGCTAGTAATGGAGTAGAGTAATGTGATAGTGATTTGCTAGGATTAGTAGTAAGGTCACTGTTACTAGTTAGTGGTGTGTTAGGAGTAGTAGTAAGGTCACTGCTACTAGTTACTGATCTGTTAGGAGTGGTAGTAAGGTCACTGTTAGTAGTTAGCGGTGTGTTAGGAGTAGTAGTAAGGTCACTGCTACTAGTTACTGATGTGTTAGGAGTAGTAAGGTGACTGTTACTACAGATAAACAGTTTTTTATTGTCTCTCATGTCTTAGGGGTCAGAACAGATAACTATGGCATTGGACAAATATTAAATGGAGACTAGATTTAAAGGTTTAACATAACTTAAAGGGTACAAGGCTAAGAGCAGAGAAACATAAGTATAAAGATACAAGGCACTCTGAAAAATGTAGGTGGGGAATATAGAATCCAGTCCATGCTATGAGCTGAGAGCAATCCATGGTATCTCAAGACAGTACACTGGTAGAAATAAGATGTTATTCCATGTTCATAGGTTCATAGGTTCATAGGTGTGTACTAGGCTAATGGCCTTGGAGCTTTTACAAGCCTAGCCCATAGGATTACCCTGGCATCATGCCACCCGACCCTAGTAGTTTCCAGTGCCTCTGTCGAGTAGAGCCACTTCAGTGATCCCCGGGATGAATTTTCTATTTCCCATCCACTCATCAAGATTTCTCTTGAAGAGGGCCAGTGAAGAGCTCTGTTTGACATGTATGGGAAGTCTATTCCATAGCATGGGCAGTCTCTGGGTTATGACCCTGTCCCTCCAGCATGTTCTTTTTAATTGTGGTAATGAGGTTGAAGTCCCTGGAGCATGTGGTGTGGAGGGATTGGGATTTCTTTAGATGTAGCATTTCTAAAAGAGCTGGGTCAGACATGGTTTTATAAGTCAAGCAGAGATAGCCTCTAAGTATAATAAGAGTGGCAACAAACAATCCATAACCAGCGAACAACGGACTGGACAAAAGAAGTTTAACTGCAAGTATAATAAAATATATAATTCACCACAATCCGAATAAGCGCTTTCGTTTGGCGCCTGACAAACTTTTTCAAACAGTTGTTACATCACTTCCTGTAGCTTAAATAGTATCTGCCCGTGATGTAAACAATAATAGTTGACTTCAAAATGATTAAAAGTAAAACTAAGACAGTTGATAAAAGATAAAAGATAAAAACAACACATATCTTGTAATTGTCACTTCCATTGATCAGTAAATATACCGTTGCATCAAGCATTTTGTGTCCGCACAGACTCAAAACCCAAAGTTCATGAATATAATAATAAAATATTTGATCGACATGTGTATAACATTTGTACCTGTAACATTGTAATTCACCATTTGCACAATCCAATCAACCTGATTACCTAACTACATCAAATGAAATAGTAATAGTTTTTTAAATAGTTGTTTTAAAATAAGTGTATATTGTCTGTCTCGTAAAACCATTCTAAAAAGCCTAAACGCGTGCATTTATAACATTTATACCTATAAGATAATGGTTCACCATTTGCGTAACCCAATCAACTCAACTACCTGAATTCATCAACTAAGACAGCAATAGTTTTGCTAAAGTAATTATTTAAACGTAAGTGTATATTGTTTGTTTCGTTAAAAGCTTTTTTAAGAAATCTGAACTTCCACGTGTTAATTCATATAATACATTCAACAGTAAACTGCGCTCACAGTGTGTCCCTAAATAATGGTAAATAAATGACAGTAGTACAAAAAGTGAACATATATGGAAATGTATAAAATGGAATTTAAAATAAGTAATAACGTATGTGCATATATAAATTAACCATTTCAACCTTGCTCATATATTATTATTCTACTGCACTTTTCCATAAAAAGAACTAAAATACTGGTATTGTCGCTGCATGTTTCATTCAAAAAAGATTGTTATTGTTGTAAATGGTTGAATCCACCATTCACTTAATGTAGTTTTCGCCAACCTATTAATTGCTTTAACACTTACTTGTACAGTTATATATATATATACTGCAATAAGTTCATGTTACTTTTCATCTTTACATTAAAGTACTCACGTGTAATATATAATATACTGTATATAATAAATACATAATAAGAGTATAAAAATTAATCATGAATAATAATAATAAATAATAAATAGATTATATTAGTGTACATTTATTTAAATAAGTATCATTTTGCATATAAGTTATGATTAATAAAATTAAATATAAAAAAATGTAAATATTAAGACGTATGTGTGTAATATATTAAATTGTGTACATTTACTTAATTTAATAACTACAACCGTATTTATACTACCATTGTTATCTCATAAGTGATTTCAACTTCAATATACTAGCGATGGATGTGGAATTGTTCAAACCTGGCCAATTATGTGCATTCAGTTTAAGTTGCCATTCCAGTTCAAGTTTTTCTAGTTTTAGTTGCCACACACCACCCCTAATATAAAATTTTAGAACATCGAGGACAACAAATTTAAACTTGTGAGAAGTTTCTGTACTGACATGTTTTGCTAGAGCATTTAATTCATTTCGGTCTCGTATAGCTCTAATGTGTTTACCAATGCGTTCTTTAAATTTCCTTTCCTTTTTTCCTACATAAAACATGGTACAATTACAACATAAGGCGCAATATACAACCTTTTCGCTGTTACAACAAGCCTTTTCCTTCAGATGAATTTTGATACCATTTATCAAAACTTCATTGGTTTCAAATGCATGAGGGCAGTACTTACACCTACCACATCTATAAGTCCTACTATACCCTCTATTTAATTTTTGTTCTAAACAATTCTTCAAATTCATGCCTTTTTTGTACACTATTGGTGGCGTTGCATCAAAATGGCCATGTAATGATCTGTCTTCTTGGATAAGCAACCAATTTTTCTTTATAATATTGTTTATAGACCCACTGTCAGAGTTAAAGGTAGTGATAAAACTCTTGGTAAAACTTTTAGCATCTGCAGTAATTGTTATTTTTTCATTATTATTGGTAGATGTTGACACAATGGTTTTGTTATCTGTGTTCCCTGTACCTTTTGTCATTAATTCATTAGATAAGGCAGGGGTGACCTTTTTAATTAAAGGAATAAAATGTAAATTGTCACGTTTGGTTACAACTTCATGCATAATACTATCTATCAATTTGTCTGGGTACCCTCTGTTCCTGAACATTCCACATAAATTCAAACATTCTGCTGTGAAATCATCTCTGTTACTGACCATTCTAGAGGCCCTAACAAACTGACCTTTCAACACCACTCTTTTTTGGGAAAAGGGGTGACAACTGTTAAAATGCAACAAACTATTACTATAAGTTGCGTTGCAATGTATTTTAGATATAAATTCTCTTTTTATAATGTCTTTTTCCAATAACACATCCAAATAAGCTATGGAAGTGGAATTCTTAACTGCTGTTAATTTTAGGAAGGTTGTAGTTGAGTTTATGTATGCTAAAAACTCATCCAACTTTTCAACACTTCCACACCATAAAATAAATGTCATCTAAAAAACACAAATAAGTCTTACAGTAATTAAAATGTGATGATTCAAAAATTTATTTTTTCTCCCACATGTGCATTACTATGTTTGCATAAAGGCCCCCACATGGGGACCCCATTGCTACTCCTTCAATTTGTAAATAAATGTTATTGTTAAAAATTATAAAATTATTTCTTAAAATAATATCTAATAGTTGATCAAATAAATTAATTCTGGCTTGGGTTAAGCCCTTATCATACAAAAATGAATTAAACCACTCCATTCCTATCTCATGCGGAATAACGGAATACAAATCTTTAACGTCAATTGTAACCAAAATATCACTTTCATTATAATCAATGGACCCAATAATAGACAGAAAATCCCATGAGTCTTTCAACATGTATTTTTTCAGTTAATATATAACTTTTTAAGTTAATGTCAATAAATTTTGCTATTGGATAAGGTATGGACCCCTGTGCATCTACAATTGGCCTGAAAGGAGGTTTTTGTAAATCCTTATGAATTTTAGGGACTCCAAACATAGTTGGTGTCCTAGGATAACAAACATTCATATAATTGAACTCATCAATATCTATATTACCTTCAATAAATAAATCATAAATAATACCTCTTATACATTTGTATGCACCATTTAATTCATTGATTGAACTTAATGCATATGTATTACTATTTAAAATACTTTCTAATGCTTTATTATAATCATGAATGTTAAATATAGTCATGCCACCTCCCTTATCAGGCTTTATAAATCTAATATTTCTTGTATCCATAATAGTATTTAATATATTAAGTTTGTTTTTTGTCAAATTATATGTTTTGTTCTTAAAATTAAATATGTCCAAATTACGAAAGTCCAACTCACATAATTTTTCAAATGTTTCCAATGTAGGATGCAAGGGCGGATTGTAAGAACTTGAAACATAAAGTGGTTTTGTTACCTGTTCAGTATTGTGAAACAATAAACCTAAGTTTAATTTTCTAACAAATATTTTCAAATCAATGATGGAATGTACTACATTCATCTTTTTACTTGGAACTAAAGTTTCACCATGCGAAAGTAAATCACAAATGCAGTCATCAAAGGTAAAATCTGAATAATTGTAGACAGTAAAAGCTCTTGTGGTGTTAGTGTACTTAATGGGCCTTTTTGTAGTACTTTCATTTACTAGCGTCCCCTCCATTGGCCTCTGTATTGGTTGTTTCTCCCTCTGGTAGAAATTCCCCGATACTGGGCTTGATTTTGCGGCCCCCAATTTTTTGTCTGACCTTGTTGAAACGACTGCTGACGTTGTATTAGTCTTTTGGATCTCCGTAATGGTGGGAACTGGTCTAATTCTAAAAAAATGTTGTCTTCTAAATCACTTTCTTCTCCTATAGCAGACAAATTACTATTGTTGACATTTCCACTTTCATGAGCCGACACTTTAGATCCCCATTGTTGTGAAATTGGGGGTGGGGGATAAGCCATACCTTGCCCATATGAATTGAGATCTCGATCTAACTTTTTAAGTTTTCTGTCCTTTATTAATTTCATTTTCTCATCGATTAATTTAAAAATATGCTGATAATCATAGTCATTACTAGAAAAAGCAGAATCATTTTGCACTGACATGTTCAATTCCTCAGCCTTTTTTGACAATGAAACTATAGTCTTTTTATTGTCACCAATAACCAAATTCATGTAGTCAAACCCAAACTTATCAAATAGTTTGATTACATCCATGTGCAAAGATGAGTTAGCTGTAAGTCCCGTAGGGAATCTCCACACACGTAAACCCTTGGGAACAATTTTCCTTTTTAAACATTCTTGGAAATAGTTGTTGTCCATCTGCAATTTTTTTTAACTTTTAGAAGAATGTAATCCAGTTCAGATAATTTATCATTAAATGTTTTTGACCTACCTGTAATAATATTTGTTGTCGGTGTAAAACCATAATTGTTATTTAACCAGGAAGATATTTCGTTGTTCCTTATTGCATTTGGCTCTCTTGAAGTCGATGGTTGTTCACCTTCTATGTCATCAAACTGGCTCCCAGAAGAAAGACGCCTTCTACCTGGTTCACCTAGATCGATTCCGTTAATATCCACAAATGGATTTGCGTGAAGAGAAAGGTTTGAGTCCTGTGATAAACCACATTGTTCCAAGCGGTCAATTCTATCCATTAGTTTTTCAATTAATTGCGTTACGTTGCTTAAAATGCTGTCCTGTGCTGTTGCAACCTCTGTCTCAGCCATGTCCGTGCCCAAAAAAAGACAATAAGAGCGGCAACAAACAATCCAAAACCAGCGAACAATGGACTGGACCAAAGAAGTTTAATTGCAAGTATAATAAAATATATAATTCACCACAATCAGAATAAGCGCTTTCATTTAGCGCCTGCCAAACTTTTTCAAAAAGTTGTTACATCACTTCCTGTAGCTTAAATAGTATCTGCCCGTGATGTAAACAATAACAGTTGACTTCAAAATGATTAAAAGTAAAACTAAGACAGTTGATAAAAGATAAAAGATAAAAACAGCACATATCTTGTAATTGTCACTTCCATTGATCAGTAAATATACTGTTGCATCAAGCCTTTTGTGTTCACACAGACTCAAAACCCAAAGTTCATGAATATAATAATAAAATATTTGATCAACATGTGTATAACATTTGTACCTGTAACATTGTGATTCACCATTTGCACAATCCAATCAACTGGATTACCTAAATACATCAAATGAAATAGTAATAGTTTTTTAAATAGTTGTTTTAAAATAAGAGTATATTGTCTGTCTCGTAAAACCATTCTAAAAAGCCTAAACGCGTGTATTTATAACATTTATACCTATAAGATAATGGTTCACCATTTGCATAACCCAATCAACTCAACTACCTGAATTCATCAACTAAGACAGCAATAGTTTTGTTATTTTTTCATTATTATTGGTAGATGTTGACACAATGGTTTTGTTATCTGTGTTCCCTGTATTATTTAATAGGTTGGCGAAAACTACATTAAGTGAATGGTGGATTCAACCATTTACAACAATAACAATCTTTTATGAATGAAACATGCAGCGACAATACTAGTATTTTAGTTCCTTTTATGGAAAAGTGCAGTAGAATAATAATATATGAGCAAGTTTGAAATGGTTAATTTATATATGCACATACGTTATTACTTATTTTAAATTCCATTTTATACATTTCCATATATGTTCACTTTTTGTACTACTGTCATTTATTTACCATTATTTAGGGACACACTGTGAGCGCAGTTTACCGTTGAACGTATTATATGAATTAACACGTGGAAGTTCAGGTTTCTTAAAAAAGCTTTTAACGAAACAAACAATATACACTTACGTTTAAATAATTACTTTAACAAAACTATTGCTGTCTTAGTTGATGAATTCAGGTAGTTGAGTTGATTGGGTTACGCAAATGGTGAACCATTATCTTATAGGTATAAATGTTATAAATACACGCATTTAGGCTTTTTAGAATGGTTTTACGAGACAGACAATATACACTTATTTTAAAACAACTATTTAAAAAACTATTACTATTTCATTTGATGTATTTAGGTAATCGAGTTGATTGGATTGTGCAAATGGTGAATTACAATGTTACAGGTACAAATGTTATACATATGTCGATCAAATATTTTATTATTATATTCATGAACTTTGGGTTTTGAGTCTGTGCGGACACAAAATGCTTGATGCAACAGTATATTTACTGATCAATGGAAGTGACAATTACAAGATATGTGCTGTTTTTATCTTTTATCTTTTATCAACTGTCTTAGTTTTACTTTTAATCATTTTGAAGTCAACTATTATTGTTTACATCATGGGCAGATACTATTTAAGCTACAGGAAGTGATGTAACAACTGTTTGAAAAAGTTTGGCAGGCGCCAAACGAAAGCGCTTATTCTGATTGTGGTGAATTATATATTTTATTATACTTGCAATTAAACTTCTTTGGTCCAGTCCGTTGTTCGCTGGTTTTGGATAGCCTCTAAGTAGATGACATGAGAGAGAGAGTAGTTGGAGTTTTTTGAGTCCATATAGGACAAGTGTTTAAGGCTTAGGATCCTCTTTGTGAGGTACTTCTGTGGCCTCTCCAGTTGTTGCAGGTGCCTAATGAGGTACATGCCAAATGTGGCATTGCACTCGATGATTGGCCTAATGAGGGAATAGTAGACGGAGACAATGACCTCTTTCTTCCTGAATAGTTGCTCAGCATAATGCAGCCGAGGTTATCCAAGTACAACTAACTCTGGGCAAAACTGCAATCCAAATTGTAGCTTGCTACAGATCACCAACCATGCCCCAGGATTCCCACTCCTCTTTTCTTGATGTACTGGAAAATATTAGGGTTCAACCAAACACCCTAATAATGGGCAATTTCAACTACCCCACCATTAATTGGGAAATCTACTCATGTAGCAACTCCTTCACTCAATGCTTTCTGGAATTCATAAACTCCAATGCCCTGGATCAACTTATCCACACCCCCACCAGGGGCAACAATATCCTTGATCTAGTCATTACCAACATGAGTGACCGGTGTTCCACACCTGAAGTCAATGCCTCATTGGTCCGATCCGACCACAAGCTAATTACCCTAGATATCCACATCCTGCCCCCACCCCCATTAAGGAAACCATGGTAAAAAATTTCTCCAAAGCCAACTTCATGCTTCTTAAGACAGAAGTGGTGAACTTCATGATTCCCATGCAGATGGACAATACAGTTACGACTACTGAATCCTACACAATTGCACTTTATAAGCACTTACATGAGTGCATGGATCATGCTATCCCAAACAGAACCAAGACGCTATCCTCCAAACAAAGGAAGCCAATCTGGTGGACCCCTGCCATAAACAAACTGTACAACAGAAGGAAGAAACTGTTGCAAAAGAGAGTAAAATCCCATGAGTGGAGGAGCTCCCTGGTCAGCCTCTGTAAGAAGCTGTGATCCCTAATAAAATCGTCCAAACCTAGTTACACAAAATCACCACTGATTCTAAAGACAACCACAAAGCATTCTATAGCTATGTCAAGAATCTCAATGGCAACACTCAGATCTGCTTTGAGTTACAGCATAATGGCACTAAATATACAGACCCAATGGATATTGACAACATCTTGGAAGATAGGTTCAGTATTAACTTTATCCCCCCCCTCACCCCCTAAAGAACCCATCTCTATACCAGAAGAATGCAAAGTTCCTGTAATCACAGCTGCACAGGTAAAAAACACACTCTCCAAAGCCAAGAACACAGCATCCATGGGACCAGACATCATCCCAGGCTGCGTTCTACACAAAGTACAGAATGAACTGGCACCCCACCTAAGTACCATGTTCAATCATAGCCTCATCTCAGGCTTTGTGCCTGCTGAATGGTGCACAGTGATGGTTATCCCACTCCACAAGGGGGGAGCCACCACAGACCCCAAGAACTACCGCCCCATTAGCCTGACGAGCTTGGTCTGCAAGGCCATGGAACGTATCATCATGGAACTTATAAACAAAGACATTGGTAATCTCCAAACTCTGGACCCCACCCAGTTTGGGTTTGTAAAAGGCAGATCATGTCTCGTAAACCTGATAGACTTTTTTGAAGCAGTCACCAAAGCTGTAGACAAGGGTAAGGTGGTTCACACAGCCTATCTAGATCTTGCCAAGGCTTTCAACACCATCCCCCACTTTGGAATTATAGATAAACTCACTAAACTAGGTATAAATCCCTATGTCACAAGATGGGTTGCCAACTGGCTCACTGACAGAACCCACACTGTGAAAGTAGCAGACTACAAATCCGACTTTAGACCAGTGACAAGTGGAGTACCACAGGGTTCAGTCCTGGGTCCTCTCCTGTTTGGTATCTACTTCTCTGAAGTACAGGCTAACACAGAAGGTCTTTGGCTCACAAAGTATGTAGATGACTGCAAACTAGGAGCCATAATCGAAACTCCTAACAATGTGGACATCCTACAAAAGGGCCTCACTGAGACAGATGCCTGGTGTCAAAGCCATGGCCTCAAGCTCAATGCCAAAAAGTGCATTGTCATCCCCTTTGGTAAAAACTCTGTACCCATGAACTACAGCATAGGTGGTAGTATACTTAACACCGAAAGTGTGATAAGAGACCTTGGGACACAGGTGGACAGTAGTCTCTCCTTTGATAATCACATCGCCACAGTAGTCAGGAAATCCTTCTACGTAGCACACCTCATCACAAAAGGTTTCTCATCCAGAAAAAAAAAAGAGGTAATTGTTCCCCTCTACTCATCACTCATTAGACCCATTATAGAGTACAATGCCCCTTTTGGTATGTACCTCACAAGACATCTACAACAACTGGAAAGGCTGCAGAAATACCTCACAAAGAGGATTACCAGCCTCAAACAGACGCCATATGCAGACCATCTCAAAAACCTCCAGCTTTACTCCGTTGCATATCGCCTACTCAGAGGTGATCTCTGCCTAACATACAAAGCTTTGTCAAACCCAGAGCTGTTGGACATGCTCCACTTAAATAAATCCCAATCCCTCCGAGCTACATGCTCTAAGGACCTAAACCTTTTTGAAGCAGTCACCAAAGCTGTAGACAAGGGTAAAGTGGTTCACACAACCTATCTAGATCTTGCCAAGGCTTTCAACACCATCCCCCACTCTGGAATTATAGATAAACTCACTAAACTAGGTATAAATCTGTATGTCACAAGATGGGTTGCCAACTGGCTCACTGACAGAACCCACACTGTGAAAGTAGCAGACTCCAAATCCGACTTTAGACCAGTGACAAGTGGAGTACCACAGGGTTCAGTCCTGGGTCCTCTCCTGTTTGGTATCTACTTCTCTGAAGTACAGGCTAACACAGAAGGTCTTTGGCTCACAAAGTATGTAGATGACTGCAAACTAGGAGCCATAATCGAAACTCCTAACAATGTGGACATTCTACAAAAGGGCCTCACTGAGACAGATGCCTGGTGTCAAAGCCATGGCCTCAAGCTCAATGCCAAAAAGTGCATTGTCATCCCCTTTGGTAAAAACTCTGTACCCATGAACTACAGCATAGGTGGTAGTATACTTAACACCAAAAGTGTGATAAGAGACCTTGGGACACAGGTGGACAGTAGTCTCTCCTTTGATAATCACATCGCCACAGTAGTCAGGAAATCCTTCTACGTAGCACACCTCATCACAAAAAGTTTCTCATACAGAAAAAAAAAAGAGGTAATTGTTCCCCTCTACTCATCACTCATTAGACCCATTATAGAGTACAATGCCCCTTTTGGTATGTACCTCACAAGACATCTACAACAACTGGAAAGGCTGCAGAAATACCTCACAAAGAGGATTACCAGCCTCAAACAGATGCCATACGCAGACCATCTCAAAAACCTCCAGCTTTACTCCGTCGCATATCGCCTACTCAGAGGTGATCTCTGCCTAACATACAAAGCTTTGTCAAACCCAGAGCTGTTGGACATGCTCCACTTAAATAAATCCCAATCCCTCCGTGCTACATGCTCTAAGGACCTAAACCTTGTCACCACAATAAACAGAACATGCCGGAGGGATAGAGTCCTGTCCCAGAGACTTCCCATACTCTGGAATAAACTACCTAGCTATATCAAACAAAGCTCCTTATTAGCACTCACAAGAAAAATCTTGATGTTTGGCTGGGAAATAGGAAATTCACCCCGGGGATCACCTCTGTGGCACTGCTCAACAGTGGCACAGGAAAATAATTTTCTTTGGTGGCAAAAGCCAGGGTACCTTTTTGGCTGGGCTTGTATAGGCCCCAGGGCCGATAGCCTAGTACCTATCTATGAACCTATGAACCTATGGATGCAAAACCCTTAGTAATGAGATGTGCCACATAGAAGGACTTTCTGACCACAGTGGCAGTGTGGTGGTCAAAAGAGAGGTTGCTGTCAACCTGTGTTCCCAGAGCTCTTATAACACCTTCTATGTTCAGTGGACTACCATCAATGTGGTAGTTCATGGGAACTGGGTTTTCTCAAAGGGGATGACAACACACTTTTTGGCATTGAGCTTAAGACCATGGTTCTGACACCAGTCATTGGTCTCAGTGAGGCCTTTCTGTAGGATGTTAACATCACTTGAGGAGTTAATAATGGCTCCCAACTTGCAATCGTCTGTGAAATTTGTCAGCCAGAGTCCCTTTGTGTTGGACTGGACTTCCGAGAAGTAAATACGTTACAGGAGAGGACCCGTGACCGATCCCTGTGGGACTCCACTTGTGACTGTTTGGCAGTCTTACTTGGAGTCAGCTACTTTCACACTGTGTTCTTTCTGTGGCCTGTTTGCAATCCACCTAGTGATATAGGGGTTGATGCCTAGCATTGTGAGTTTTTCTATGATTCCTGCATGGGGAATGGCATCAAAGGCCTTGGCCAGATCAAGTTAGGCTGTATAAACCACCTTCATCCACAGCTCTAGTGACTGACTCAAAGAAGTCGACCAAGTTGAACAGGCATGATCTACCCTTCACAAAACCAAACTGTGTGGGATCCAGAGTTTGGAGATTCCCTAGATCCTTGTTTATTAGGTCCATGATGATGCATTCCATAGCTTTGCATATCAGACCTGTCTGGCTAATGGGGCGATAGTTCCCAGGGTCTGTAATCACTCCTCCTTTGTGGAAAGGGATGACTATAGCAGTGCACCATTCGGTAGGGGCAAAGCCTGAGGTGAGGCTGTGATTGAACAGGGCACACAGGTGAGGTGCCAGTTCACTCTGTAGTTCATGTAGAACACAGACAGGGATAGGACATAGAAAGATTATTCTAGAGGAAAAAGGGTATAGGGTGAGAACACCTTGGTGGCATTTAGTAGAAGTACTTAGCTTACCAGGTTTTTAAAATCCATGACTGAGACTATATATATATATTTTTTTTTTCTTAACAAAGTTCAGACATATGCCTTATGAAATCCTGACTCATGATTTTATGATTATGTTTTAACAAATCTTAGTAAGCAGAAAGTCTTGTAGTTTAGATAGTTTTATATACTCTGTAAAATTACAATGATACTGGACAAAAGCAATAGCAAATTATTCACCAAGATATCCAGAATTGTACCACCTTTCTTAAAGACCCCATCAGTCTGGTACATTAATCTGCCAGTTTCCAGAAATAGCATAAAGCTGTATGCAAACAAACAAAAACATGTAAATAAATAAATACATACATACATAAATGCATATGTACATACATATATACAAAAGTACTTGAACCCAGAATGCTCAGAATGCAACTTAATTTACTTAGTCTGTCCTGTATAATTTCTGATTATGGAGGCAAAAAAACATAAGATTTCAAAGGCATATCAACATATTGTACTGAATGGAAAATATGAGAATTGGCTAATGAAATGTAAATCACACATTATCAGTTGCATCTGGATGCATTTTCAGGAGTAAAACCTGATCTTTTTCCATTGAGTAAATTTAATTTATGATTAAAAGACACTTTTGCTTTATCATTCATGTTTAATGGTTACAGATGAAACATATTTGCATAAACAGATGTTCTATAAACATGTTTAACTTGTTTAAATTTCTTAAAATGCCAGCTTAAACAGCAGAGGGCATGACCACAATTAAAGGAATATGCATATAATAGGAGTGATGCTTACATCCACATTATTATTTTAATGTTATTCAATTCAATTTAAACCATCTGGAAGTTGTATAATAACAAGTGATGATGTCTTGTAATAATGCTTCAGATTTTGTTATGTAATATGTAAACCTTTCTTTCTGTCTGTAAAGGTCCCATGGGTCTAAATAGCAGTGTAATATACATTTGCTGTTACAACAATTAGATAGATGGGTCATTTAGGTCTCCTGACTCTATTCTTTATAATTCAGTGTTTGTAAGATATCACCAACGTTTTCATAACTCGTGTTGTTAAGCTTAACTGAGAAATTTATATTTCCATTTAATATGCTTCACATACTGCACACCATTTCAATATATAAGGATTTTCAGTAAATTGTTGTGGCTTCTTATAATTTAACAAAAGGTAGAGACAAGGGGGGGGGATTCATGAAAGTGTACATGATAATTTTTTATCGTGTGTGCATCACAGCTCGATGCGAACATGGGTGTGACAAGTTTTATATTCAGTAAACTCCGTACAGTGGCGCACATGCACAAATACAGAAACTTCTGTGGTATGCAAGTTACAGCATAATTAGCTGAGTTTTATGTTAATGAAGCATATCTAAAGTAACCATTTAGACTCTCCTTGGGTTTTAATAAACTCTGTGCAGGAATAGTGCTATTCCTGAGAAAAGTAGAATGAAGTATCCACCAAGCACAAATAAATCGATGCTCAAAGGAAAAAATGCTTTAATAAGCACTGTAAAAAACACTCCAATACAAAGACCGGGTCTAGAAATACAAAAGCAATAACGTATCCACTATCACGTTTTCGTCGCCAACTTCATCAGTTAAACATCCATCTTTAAAAGTTAAATGCTTTTATATGTTTTTCAAATTACATCACAGTACTGAAAGCCAATCATGTTGGACCATTTACTAAGGTTAATTGTTGGAACTGATTGGTTCATACAGTCTTCACAAGCCAAGGTTAAAACCACATCTCTGAATAAAATAAATCCACACTTTAATTACAATAATAGTTTAAAAACATCTTTAAAAAGTTGATTAAAAACATTATTTTGTAACACCATTTAAAATAATTTAAAATGCTTTCTACATTAAATGTGAATGAAGCATGTGAATCTGGGTTTAAAAATGACACCATCTTGTGGCCATAGTGTATAATTACAACTGAACCAACAGCTGGTAATATAAAATCCTGAGAAGGGTATGTTTCTTGTAATTCGCAACAAAAGAACATAACAAAAAAGTTTTTGAACATTGTTTTAGCTCTTTGTATTAGAGTTTTGCAGCTCTCAACTTCAATACTGGAGCTAATGATACCATGTCATTCAGCCCTAAGTTACGGTTAGCATCTAAAAAGTTGCCAATACAGTTCCTTGTATTCAATAAGTGTTTCCCACATCCCACCTCTTGGGTTAGTGGGGACAACTTCAAGTATAAAAAAAGAATAACCTGATGTGTTACATTTGGCTGAATGCTTGCTAAGTGCGTGTTTCTCATTCATCACCTTGACATCGTATAAGTGCTCATATATTCTCTGTCTGAGCTTTCTTCGCTCTTCCCTACGTAGAAGGAGGGACATTTTTACAAACAGCCAGATATATGATGCCTTTGGTGTCACAGTTAGCAAATGTATTCAATTGCAAGGTCATATTTCTTGCTTCTAAAAAATTGTTTCACCACAATGCAAATGTGTGCAGTATTTACATCTCCCACATTTGTATAATCCTTTCTTGATTCTATTGCTACTGTTCTGTGTGTTGACATTTGTCCTTCCTTCCAAGTAGTTTTTGATGCTCTTCCCTTTCCGATAGACATGGGACAACTCTTTATCGAAAATATGTTCAAGGTCTGAAAATTTGAAAAACTATGCCATTCCCTTGAAAAATGTTCCTAACAAAGGCTGATTGTTCATTGAAGGTTGTAATTAACCCTGTTTCTTTTGCCCCAAAATTACTTGCTTGTCCTTTATTGTGGGTTAATTGTTCTTCTTCACCTAAAATAGGTGCAAATACATCTGTTCTTTTTGTGTTGACTTCTTCTAGTATTTTGTTGAACATTTCCAAAGGATACCCTCTCTGGGTAAAAGGCCCCTTAAGAAGTTGGTTTCTTCAGAGAAGACTTTGTTGTCTGAAGTCATTCTGCTAGATCTGACCAATTGACCCTTTATTACCCCTTTCTTCTGGTGGGGGGGGTGGCAACTGGTGTAATGCAGATAAGAATTGGAGAAGGTTTCTTTTCTGAAAATCCTTGATGTAAATTTCCCTTCCCTTTTCTCTATGTGGACATCTAGATATTTCAGTTCTTGTTCATCAAAGTTACCAGTAAAAGCCAAAAGGTCGTAGTATTGTTTACGTGTATTAAAAGATTGTTGAAATTTTCTCTACTACCCTTCCAAAAGAAACACAGATCATCTAAGAACCTAGTATAAAGGGAGCATTCCTTAAATAGGGGTTTCTGATGAGAAAATTTTCTTCCCAAAAGGCCATGATGATATTTGCGTAGGCTGGTGCACAGTGTGCACCCATTGCAACGCCCTTTTCTTGTTTGAAGTACTCCCCTTGGAAATAGATGAAATTGTTTTTGAGAACTATTTCCATCAATGTCAAAATGTTCGTGAAGTCAATGTGTGTCAGTTTTTTGCTTTCTATTAATTTCTCCTCAAACCAAGATAAACCCAGGTCATGTGGAATACAACCAAATAGGTCTATAACGTCCATGGTTCCGAAAGAAGTGTTCTCACTGTATAGGGTAGGTTTGATTCTTCTCAACAGGTCCCAAGAGTCTTTTAAAATGTTTTCACATCCTTCAAGGACATGTTTAATCTTGTGATCAACATATTTTGCTAATGGAGCTGTTATAGAACCCTCCGCTGACACTATCGGTCTATTTGTTCCTGCACTGAGTGGTTCATGTCCGTGTAACCACAGCAGCGTGCCTTGCATATTCAAGAAGGCACACTGCTGTTTAGGCTAAATGGACACAAACCAGGAACGAGTTCAGGGGACATATTTAAGTAGTGCACAGACTATGAACATGCCCCCTGCACTCAGAATGTGCCATACAGCACTTTCTAAACACAATCCGGCATAATATTAGAGAATTTCTTTAATATTATGCCTGTATTTCAGTGTCTGCGCACACTAAAATGAAATAATAATTTCAGTGTCCACGGACACTGAAATACATACGGCAGCAGAAAAGCAATGCAAGGGGTGTGTGACAGGTTCTGTGACACAACCCCTGCATTATAAAAGTTCCATATGACACCTCCAGGAAATGTGTATGAAGCCACAAATAATGGGAAGATAAAGCCCTAAAAAGGGACACATCCTAAATATTGCCCTCACAAACTTAGAAAGTTGATAGAAAACAGGTCTTGCATTAGCAGAAATGTCCAAAGGATAGAAGTCTGAAAGTCAAATGTATGCCATTATTCCCTAACAGCAGTCCATGTGGACAAAGGGACAAATAATGGGGGGAGAAAGCACTAAAAATATGGGCTATATTTAAATATAGCCCTCACAAACTTAGAAAGTTGATAGAAAACAGGATATGCATTAGCATAAATTTCTGGAGGATAGAAGCCTAAAAGTCAAATGTATGCCATTATTTCCCGACTGCAGTCCTCAATGACTTGTCAGATAACCTCAATACCCACTATATAAGATAATAATATAATAATAATATAATAAATCTTTTTTTTACATGCCAAGGAATGTTTAAGTGTAGCTAAGTGAGTGTGCGCATTATGGCCCTCCATTTAGCATTGCTTAAACATCCCATAAGAGATAAATAGAAATATACAACTGAAATTCCTAAACTGTGATAGTGTAGTGGTTAGAGTCCCAGCTTTACATGTGGGTTCACGGTTTGAGTACCAAGGTAAACAAGCTATTTGTATATGGGAAAGCAGTGATAAAATTATTTTTTTTCAACTTAACGTATGCAGTAACTGTTTTTTGTCAACCAGGGTAGCGTAGCTGATGTAAAATGGAAGTGTGAGTGCATGTAACATGTGAAATCACCCATGTATACACAAGTGTCCCATACAGTATAGTTACAACCCTTGCTAACGTAATGAAAGCCCATAGAGGGATGTCATGTAAAGTAAATCAAATACACCTACTAAATGAAGCCATTATCCTGATTTTGTTTTTTAAAATGAAAAGTGTGCAATGGTCAGCCATGCCAAGCTATGCTTACCAGGCTTAAGCATCACTTACACATGATTGCTAAGCAGCAGGTAGCTCACCTAAGCAGATTTGCCACTGTTAAGCAGTGCTCAGCAATTACCCCTTTAAGCACTGTTCAACTCAGCTTAGCGGGTTTGCGCATTGTTAAGCTATGCTCAGCATTTTCAAAATGGTCCAATGACAGCAAAGGGTGGGAGTATGGCCTTATTTAAACTGTGCAGGCAGGAATACTGCCATAACCTGTTTAGTTTGATCTCTCTGGGAACATGTCTGGCATTGGAGAGGGAGCGCACTTTCGGGGGCAGAGCTGGAGCATTCAGGAGCCCAGGGTCATAGCTGGACTTCTTGTCAAAAACCATGATTAGAGACTGCTGCAGAGCCAGTACCAGGGCTCACAATACAAAATGGAGGCCTGGGACGATTTCACACCTGATCTCACCAGTGCTACAGGAATCCCCTGGGCTGGTAAACAGGTATGGCACCAATATGCTGAGCTAAAGAGGAGGAAGGGGGCACTCTTGGCCCAGTGAATCCAAGATGCATGAGCACAGAATGCTCCAGTAGTGAGTAAGTATCACTATCGAATAATTTGTAGCAAATACTAGCCTGAGAATGTGATAGACAGGTATGCATAATGTTTGTCTTTCTCCCCTACAGCTGCAGCAGAGAGGGCTATGAACATCGAAGCCCATGGTAACAGACTGTTGAGGCTGCATCGACAGGCTGGTGAGTACAAATCTAATTTTCAGTATATTGTTAAAATAGCTAAGAAGGAGTACATTGCTTACTGCTAGTAGGTATACTGTTACTGTGTGAACTGAATAAATAAAAATGTTTGACAGACTAATATTGATGTGCAATAAAACTACCTAAAAAAACTGTTGTGTTTATTCTGGTATGTTATTGTAGACATTTAGAATGTATACAAATACTTCACAGCAAATGTGACTGTGACAGCATACATTTACTGAGCTTCTTCTGTGAACCTGCTGTAAGAAAACCATAGATGATGGAGCTGTAAAACAAGATATAACTGAAATGTGAAATATATACTGCACTAAGCTCTGAACCTGGATTAGTAATGTGTAAAGTTTCAAACTGTGTTCCATCCAGCATTGCCTTGTGTTAACCTTCACTTTCCAGATTGTGGTAATCCAAAGGATTAATACACAGTACAATAACTATCTGTTATGCATGCATCACAGGATTACAAGTTCAGACTGTCTAACCAAGAGACTATTAGGGAGAAACCAGTGAAATTAGAAACAGCAGTGTTCCAGTAGCTCAGTGTAATGAGAAATAGCTTGGTGTTAATTTTGCACACACAGACATGGTTCGACTCCAGGGAGTGGTACTAAGATGTGTGCATATCTACACACAAGGAATCAGAAATAAATGTAAAAACAGTCAAGTAGTGTGAACAGATATTTTCTCCACAGGTTGTACAGGTAAGGAAATGTTGGTAGTAGCTGTATAAAGGGTATATTAATAAACTGTGTACAACTCTTCAACTGTTCCACCACATGCCTGTAAATGACAGCAGGATAGGTACATACAACATGCACTCTTGCTGATACATGTCTTTCAAGTGTCACACTGTCATAGCTAGTGGTCACTGCTGTCAATAACCCTGGACACATAGGAAGCCTGTTGAAATATGCCAGTAGCACACTCACATAGCAGTTCAGGATACCCCTCCTGTGCCAGATATGTAACCCTGACATGTACGTGTCCCCTCTAGTCATGTACCCAGAGTTGTCACAGTTTTCCCCATACCATTCCAGGTTAAAAGTTTAATAGGTATGTCTGGCTACAGAAGCTATGGGTCATAGGCAGATGTAAAGGGAGGGCAGACCCACAGAGTACTGAGCAGTACTGCTGTGGTAAATAGAAGCATAAAAAGTTGTAAATGGACTTTTTGTCTCTCTCTCTCTCCACCCCTCATCTGGATCAATACTAAAAATCATATACTATGGGTATATTTTACTCCAAACCTAATGTTGGGACTTGTGTTCTATTATTGTTCATATATTTGATTGTTTGCATGTACCTTGTTCAAATACCATTGTTGGTGGCCTGTTGCCATCAGTGTTACTGGCATGCTGTTATGATGCATACTGTTGTTCCATTTATGCATGTGTTTCTTTTGCTATGCAACAGTTTCAAATCAATTTTATGGGGTTAATTGGAACACCCATGCATGCTGTTATAACTAATCTGGAAATGCGTTGTTCATGACTAACTAACATATTCTTTAAAACCTCAACACCATAGCATGTTTGGAAAGGCAGATCATCTGTTTGTGGCACTGGGCCTCAGCATGTCTGGGACCCAACCCGGGCCTTCCTCGTCTGATGGTCCTGCACCTTCTTTGGGTCAAACCACCTCAGGGGAGAGGCCCTGTCTCCCCCTGGAAGCTGGCATGGACAGGAGCCTGTCACCCTCAGTCAGGCCTAGAGTTTGGTGTGCAGCGCAATTGAACCGAGTTGGGTAGGTAGCTGCACCAGATTGAGGACCGCCTGGCACACCTCAAGGGGGCAGGTTGCCCCTCTTCTCCAGCCACCAGCTCAGCCACTTTCGGGGCCATGAAGGAGCAATGGTGACTGCCCATGAGTGGGGATATCAGTCCCACTGTATCCATTTGGGGGTTCATGGGTTTCAGATTCCCAACCACCCTCCCCGTCAAAGGTGTTTACCCCCATCATGTGTCATATACTACCCTTGTCTGCTGTCTTTGCCTGACTTGTCTGATTGCAAATGCAACCCATCCCACACAACCTACCTCTCCAAACATACCTACAGCCCTTCCCCAACATCCCACTCTCACCTTAAGAAAAAAGGGGGGGGTCTGTCCCACAAAAAAAAAATGCCCATACATAGCTCTACATTTCACCCCTATGTACAGTGAAACTAATCAATCAACCCACTGATTACTCTGAAAATGTCTGTCACCAACACCCCTCCCTGTAGGGTGTGAGGCTGTAAATTCCAAATTCTATACATGTAATGCACAGCAGTTGCTGCCGAAGAAATGTAGAGCTATGGTCTGTTCCTACATCCATCCTGCACATCCCAAGCTGCTTTTCATAATGTTTTACCCTCTACTTGCCCACATTTTACCACTTTCCTATCATCCTTTTTTCTTTTCGTTAAAGAAAATTAGTGCAGGTGTAAGTGGGAGTAAGCAGTGCTAAGTGAAGCTAAGAGGGTTTAACAGTCTCTTAGCAATGCTTAGCACCACACAAAACCACGCAAACCTGCTTACAACTTCTTAAAATTGCCTTAATCACTCTGTCTCTATCAGCCCTTGTTCTGCCCAGCAATAAAATAATGAGCCCTGCCAAGTCACGAATCCAGGATGCTGTACACTACAATCACAGCAACATACCACTTTTCCATCTAAACTGTGGGAATCTGCAATGCTTTTACAATCATATCATTCATTCTGGTCATTTAACATTAATGAAAAAGAGTAATCACTTCATAGTCTGGAACCCAGGGCACTGTGCACAACAATCACATCAACATACTATTACACCATCCGAGCTGTAAGAATCAGTTATATTTTTACAAACATATCATGCATAACACTCATTCAACATAAGGGGGAATTATATATTCATAGTACTGTTATATACATATATATGTATATATAGACACCAATCTCTCTCTCACTATACATATATATATATTTATATATGTATATATATACATATGCATGTACATATATGTATATATATATATGTACATATATTTATATGTATATATATATTTATATGTATATATATTTATATATATATATATGTGTATATATATATATATATATATATATATATATATATATATATATATATATATATATATATATATATATATATATATATATATATATACACATATATATATAAACAACCTCTTACTGCAACACATCTGCAAAAAGCCTGACAAACTGGGGGGATAAAGGGCAAAAAATAGTGACATCTCTGAAATATGGCTGTCATACACATAGAAGTCTGCTAGAGTGGCATGGTTTGCTTTGACATGCAATGTCAGATAGATTCCAGGTCTGAAACATAAATGAATGTCATTTTCTGATGTCAATGTTTACATCATCCCAGGGATTTATGAGAAACCCACAACTCTTGTGGCCAACAGACAAAACATATGACCCACACATCAGGACAGTGTCTAGACATCTTGATAAAGGAGAGGTATGACCGCAGTCATGTAACAGAATGAAAATACCCATGACACCCGCCAACCACATCACCCAGCACCTTCTGAACCACAATAAGATCAACACAATACTAACCCAAATTAGCTCTGGGCAATTACCCATGTATATCCAAATATATCATGCACTACAGGGATGGAACTGTATAGAAAAGCAGATAGTGGTGAATAAATGTCCACCCACAACCATTTGAACTACAGTCACAGTAACATACCAGAACCCCAATTGAATTTTAGAGTAGAATGACAGTCTGAATGAACATATCCTGATTCCCAGTCACACAATACACTGACAGATATTGGCCCAACTCACAGTGTACTGGGAATACTGAGGTGTTAAAGGACCTTACTCAGTCTGCCCCTACAAACATAGACACCTGACAGACCTCCATCAGCCACAGCAGCATGCACAGTCAGATAGAAAAAGGAACTGTGACACTCACATCTGCTACTCTCCCTATCCAGCCAAATAAATATCTATACACAACACTGCTACCCCATCTTGGCAGTCACTTCACAATGGCCAGACATACATGACTCTCATATGTAAAGATTTCCACAGAATGTCCAGGATGTGAGACGATATTCATGGTCACTGCTGCATACCACTCCCAGGACTCTGCTTAGTCAATGGATGATACCTTGAGTGCAGTCAGTAAATAATGATATCACATACCTCTGACCCTCTTACTGCAAGATATCTGGACAAAGCATGACATACTTGGGGGACAGGGAGCTGGAAAGAGGGACATATCTCACATAATGGTATTACAAACTGAAACAGTTGACTGTGTCACAGGCTTTGTTGCAACATAACATCCCTGAAGGATATGATGTCTGAAACACCAATAGATGTCAAGAGTTACAATGACTACAATCCTCACATTATCCTACTGCTTCCACAAAAACAGACGTTGTCTGAGGAACAGACCAAACATAACAGGTGAACTTCTGGACAGTCTGTGGACATCAGGACAGTTGAGTGGTATGTCAGAGACCTATCAGTTTCAGACATCAAATCGCACAGAAAATGCATGTTCAGATGAATCCTGTTAAACTAGCAACCCTCTATGTGTATAACAGCACTACTGACTTACAATCGTTACCCAATTCTGGGGCTTTGTTCCCCATGTTGCTGGACTGTCTCCACATTTCGTCTCCTGAGAGGTATTCCCACATACTGACTATGAAGCTGTAGCCCCCACTCCTCCATAATGTCTTCCACACAGGCAAGGGAAAGGAGCAAGGCACACATGAAGGCCATCATTATAGCACTGTGTTGCTATGGCATTGGCAAATGGAAAGACAACACAGCTGCTCTGGATGAAAGTAGCAAGTGGGAGACACTGATTGGTGTACAGGCAATCACTTGCTCATGAGCAGTACCTACATAAGGCAAGCTGCTGCCTATGCAACACAGGTCTCAACCCATTTACACAAAGACAGACTGCGACTACATAAACCTAAACATTTGCATTGTTGTGAGGGACTTCCTGAGCACTATAACAGGTATGTCAATCATATAAGCATGTAACGGAATGCAGAAGTGGGATACAATGATGTCAAATGAGACATTAAACAGTAGGCTGCAACAAGACCTGATGGACTCGCATGCTGCTGTTCAGCACCTATGACCATTATAGCTTGTCCTGCCTGCATTGACATGGAGCACATCTCTGGTCCCTGAGTTGCTCCAGAAAAGGCCAGCTCATGTATGAGTACTACTGGAGTCTCTGTTGTCCAATACTGAGTGTGTCACTGCTACGCCAGCTACGTGGGATGCTGTAATTACACATATGTCACCTCTGAATGCTAGTCTGATATATATGCTTGCCTTATAGATGTAAGAGATGTACATAGGGTATGGGCATACTACACAACAGGTGCAGATGTGTGTTGAACTGTATGTGATATACTGAGCCCATACCTGACAACTGTCCAGAGTTTTGCAGACTGACCACATGTCTGCCTCATATTTGTAGTCAATGCCTCAGACAGTTGTGTATTGTCTGGCACATCACTGAAAACCCATTAAAGACTGAAGTCATAACAAGTTAGCATAAATTTCATTGTCAGATGTCATATTCTGCAGAGTACACCTGTGAATGTGACACCATCTTTGCTGGCAAATAACTGTGTTTCAGCTAGATTCATAAAGTGACACTATTTACTGGCCTTTTCCCACCACTGATGTGTGCCTTTGTGCAGATGTCTTACTCTAACAGGAGCTAGGTGTCTTACCATGACACCCATGTCAGTGCAAGCATATCTTGTCCTGTAGGATGTTGACATTTGTGCAGTCACTGACACCTGCTTTCTAGCTGTGGAGAGCACCTCATCCTTGCCAGGTCAATCATCCCATTATATGTGTAGACCCCAACTGGAGGCCCACAAAGCCATAGGAGGTGGAGTGTTGAACATTAGCATACACATACACACCTCTAGGCTGAACAAGCAGTATGTTGCATGGGTGATATCCCAAATGCAGTTAACAAAACACTACTCAATTCATAGCTAACTACAGGCCTCCAAACATGACTATGGACACTCAACACACCTATTGGGACCTGCTGGAATCTGTCAGGATTCAATCTTCTACCCTGCTCCTGGGTGACTTCAAATACCCAACCATAGTGTACCTGACCTATGCCACCAGAACATGAGTGCACATAGATTCCTTGGCTTTGTCAATGGAAATGCAGTGGATGCGCTGGTCAACACTCCTATGGCGGGTGGGAATTTCATGTTCTTGCACCTAACCAACATGACTAGCCACTGTAGCACTGATACAGTGCCATCCTCTCTGGTAATATCTGACCACATAGCCATTACTGTTCAGCTCACCATCTCCCCTGCTCAACCCCCTTACAGTGTCATACATAATGAACTGTACACAAATGACTAGAAGTAGCTGTACAGCCAATGTCCCATTTGTTTGAACTAGCATCAGTGTCCAGGCCCACACCACAATACTATGCGGGCACCCACATAGCTGTATGGACTCAGCAGTACCTGACAGGACAACATCATCCCCTTCAATGTAGGGTAAACATATGTGGTGGACAGCAGCAATACACAAATACCATAATAGGTGGAAATAATTGCTGGATGGACAAAGAAAGAACAGGTGCCTCATCAGAAGCAATGTCACCTTGGTCTGTACAAGCAAATAATGGCACAGGTGATGTACCCTAAGCCTATCTATGAGTGCAAATCAGACACGTCTACCAAGGCAAATCACTAAGCCTTCCACACGTGTCTGCATTTCCAGAGGAAACACACAAATCTGTTCTGTAGTGGTAGACAATAACACCCCATGCACATATGGCATAGATATAGGCAACCGGGTGCAGACATGTGAAGTGTAAACACCACCCCAGTCCCCCCAGTGCTACACATGTGCATGTACAGCACCTGCCCCCCTCCCCTCATCATCAGAAAGAAGGTCCATAATGCCCTCTCAAAGGCAACACACAGAGGTCTCCATAGTCATGATACCATCACTGACTGCATCCCTCATGAACACAGGCATGGGCTGTCAGATCCATTCCACACTGTAGTCAACCACAGCCTGAGCACCGGTGTCATCCCACCTGCACGGAGGACAGCTACTGTCATTCCTCTACACAAAGGTGAAAAATGAATATTGGATTATGCAATTTACTGGCTCCCATTGGGTGGAACATGACACATCAGGACCAGGAGTACAATGCAAGCTCATACTGTGCTGATAGATGACAGGGGTATAATGTAGTTGTACGTGGTGGCTAATAATAAAAAATGTTGCTGTTTAGGTTCTGTAAAGAACATTGACCAATGTATGAGGTCCTGCAATGTGTTTCTCTGTTTATGTCTTCCAGGTGACATGCCATGTGTCTGTCAGCCACAGTACTCTGCAGTTGAAAGTGAGACTATTATTAACCTTATCATCCAGCACCATGAAGTGATGTTTGGGCATAGGCAACAGGATCAGTGTGAGTGGGACTGCCCTGTGGGATGAGCTGGTCCACAGGATGAACAACACTGGCCACCATGGCCACACATACGATCAGATCAGGCATTGTGCAACTGACCTGGCACATTGTGCCCAGCAAAGGGCTGTTGCCATGGCCAGGAACTGTGATGCTACAGGTGGGGGTCCTACCACACTGGCCAATCTTGGAGTAGCCCCCACACACCAGCCAACGCAAGAAACACAAGTCAAGGAGGTGGGTGGCACCCAGGCAACAGGTGAGGAGCATCAAGGTAAGGCCACAGCGCACATCAATTGAATCATGTAGCAGTAATACTGGCTTCTGTAGAGTATCTAGATGCATATGTGAGGTCAAACTGCATTTGTGGATGGGGTTTAATAATGCACACAAGTGCACACCCATGGTGAAGGACAGCAAATTGTGTGCCATCAGAGCTTGTACTGTACATGTGCAGGAAAGTAGCATTCATCTTGTACAAATACCAAATGTGAGTCTGCTTACAATACCTCTCCCCCACAACTACATAGGTACCTCTGGTCTGGATGTGGGACAGTAACGTGACGCCAGTGAGTATGGGATTCTCCTGTTGTGGCACACCGGTACCCCAGGCATGTTAAGGTTTTTTGGTGTATTGTGAATAAATTCTATTCGAGTGAACTACTGAGGAGCCTTGTCGTGGTTTACCATGTTAAGGTCATGCATTTTACCATACACACAACTGTTACCCTCAACCATATTGCAATATCTGCATGTTCACTTATGGTGGAGTTAACTGCATTGCATCACATCGATCATCACAGGGGCCTAATTGCAGGAGATGTAACATATCTATAGCTTACTTCACAACCTGTCATTGCAAGAAATCTGGACAAAGACTGGCAAAATGGGGGGACAAAAGCCCAAAACTAAGGACACATTTTATAAATTAGAGTTATACAGTGCATATAAATGGTGTACACACACCTGTTAAAATGCCAGGTATTTGTGATACACAAAACTGAGAGCACAATAAAACATTTCTGAACTCTTGAAAACTTTCATGTGACCTATAAACTGTACAGTTCAATTGTAAAGCAAACAAATCTGTTAGAGGAACAATTATGAGAAATGAAAAACATACAAGAAGCTAGATTCATAAGTGTGCACAGGCTGAAGCTAATACTGTGTTGAAGCAGCTTTCTATGTAATTACAGCATTACACCCTTTTGGGTACACACCTGCCATCAATTACAGAGACTCTTTGATTAACAGTAAATAATGGTCAGCTGTCCTACCAGGATTTACCTGACATTTACTCAGTTGCCTGCTACAGCAACAGCCATGATTCGCATACAGCTTAAGAAGCAGCAAAGGGATCTCATTTTTGAAAGTTATCAGCCCGGAGAAGGGTACAAAATCATTTCCGCAGCATTGCATATGACTTTGAACACAGTGCAGACAGTCATCAAAAGGTGGTGAATATATGGGGCAACAGTGACAATGCAAAGAGGACATCTCTCCAAATGTGTTCAAGAGATAGACCTGAACTGGCCAGGGAGGCTGCCAGGAGACCTACAGCAACACTAAAGGAGTTGCAGGAATCTCTGGCAAGTACTGGTTGGGTGCTACATGTGACAACAATCTCCCATATTCTCCACATATCTGGCCTATGGGGTAGGGTTGGAAGATGGAAGCCTTTTCTCACACAAAACAACATCCAGGTCTGGAGAAATTATCACGATCAATGCATCAGATCTCCCAAAAGAATGTGGGAAAATGTGTTATGGTGTAATGAAACCAAGGTTGCACTTTTTGGCCACAGTTCCAAAAGGTTTGTTTGGCACAATGACAACACTGTGCATCACCAAAAGACCACCATCCCCATGGTGAATCATGGTGATGGCAGTGTCCTGCTTTGGGGTTGCTGTTCATAAGTTGGAAGTGGGCCTTTAGCCAAGATGTAGGGGATTATGAACAGTTCCAAATACTAGTCCTTTCTGGCCCAAAATCTTCATGTGTCTGCTAGAAAGCTATAGATGGAAGAATTACACTTTTCTACATGACAATGACCCAAACCAAACATCCATATAAAAACTGGCTTCACTAGATGACAATCAACATTTTGGAATTGTCCAGCCACAGTCCACACCTACATCCAATAGAAAATGTGTGGGGTGCCTGAAGAGGTCTGTGTACAAGAGATCCCCTCACATTCTGACAGAGTTGGAGGGCTTCTGCAAGGGGGAATGTGCAAATATTGCTAAGTCGAGATGTGCCATGCTGATAGACACCTTCCCAAGAGGATTGACTGCTGTTATTAAATCAAAAGGTGCTTTAACAAAGTATCAGATTAAGGGTGGGCACACTCATGCAGCCAGCCTATTGTATGTATTTTAGCCTCTATATGTTACCCCTAACAGATGTGTTTGCTCTTCAATTGGATTGTGCAGGTTATAAGTCACATTAAAGGTGGGAAATGTCATGACATGATTTCTGTGGTCTCATGTTATATATCAGAAAAAACTGGCATTTTAACAGGGGTGTGTACACTTATTATAGCCACTGTAAGCTTAGCAGGTTGTTAGTGTAACTGGTTTTGTTTTAACATACATGTACTGCAGGTGTTAAAGTGTAAAATTCAAACCATGTCATTAATTAGTGATGCCAGTCCTCAGATCATCCCAGTAATGTGACAGACAAACACAGGATATATGAGAAACAGATCAAATATATGAGCCACACATCCAGACATTCAGCAAAACTTTGTACAGTTGAGAGGTATGTTCTGTAGGAGTTAGCACTGTGCTATACAGGTGAACAGCGATAATGTGTACATGACTACAATGTGTGCTAGGTGAAGGCGCATCATCTACAAGCACTACTCTCATATCCCAGAGGTGTATATTAGTAGTAACATTAAGTGGAAAGGGATGCACTGCATGATGTTGAGGGGCTGTCCAGAGTGTGGATGTTGTGGTCTGACTGGGCCATGAATGTCATCAGTTGGCAGTTGTGAGGTCTATGTAATTCCTTTGTGCCACCTCACCATATGTGTCTGTGTGTGTGCCCGTGTTTGTGTGTGTGTGTCCATGAGTGTCCGTGTGTGCATGTGTGTGTGTACCAGCAAACCTTATAGGGCAGGTATTAATTTACATATGTTGTCTTCCTCTCACAAGTGGACATGATGATCATGGTCCCTCCCACTCAGAATCTGATGTCAATGTCTCTACAGACTCTGACAATGATGTTGCTCATAGTGGAGCACAGGTAGGGTTGACAGGGGCTGATCTTGTGCCATCGCTTGGCATCCCATAGTCATCTACTATGTTCCCGCACACAGTCGCAATGCCCACACATACCCTGTCCCCAGCAGCCACAGATAATGGACAGTTGGCAGGTAGTGGCATGGAACAGGCTAGTGTGGTGACTATGGAAAGTGTGAGTGTTGCCATCAGCCATAGCTAGAGTGCAGGTGATGTCCCACACAGGCAGATGGACAGGGGTGCTTAAAGGAGGACTGCTGCCCATCAAGCCGCTGTTGCAAGTGCCACAGCAGGTGTAACCAAATGCATGTTTTGGGCTGTCATGGATGCACAGGCACATAGTGAATGCAACACCAGACAAATACTCAGAGTCTTGGATGTAACTCTTTCTGGCTTACATGCCAACATACATGACCTTGTTGAGGCCACATGTCAAAATATTGAGGTCATGAATAGATGGTGGGGCGAGACCTTGGCAATCCTCAACCATAGCATGTCTGTAATAGAGCATGTTGTGGAAGATGGGCATCAGCTATGTGGACATAGGTCAGCACGAATATCAGCTGAGAGTCTACAGGGCTGTGCACCTTCACACTCCTATAGTGGCAGGACCACCAGCTCTGCTGAAGGGGGGTGCTGCCCACAACACAGCTGATCAGGCCATGGGCATGTAGTCCTGGCTTGTCCTGTCAGGGACACTGATCCAGAAGACAGCAGTCACCATTATGAAGCAGTACTGCATCGGGTCTAGGGCCTAGTGGTGCCAGTGAGTCCCCTGGCAGAACCAGTTCTGGTGTTTGTGGCCACAGACTGTGAACTGTACACCCTGCTATGTACAGTCCACAGCTATCTAACATAGCCCTGTGTAGGGAAGCCAAATGGTGTGACTGTGTACATGCATACACACACACACACACACACACACACACACACACACACACACACACACACACACACACACACACACAGATGCACACACACATGCACAGACGCACACACTCACACATCACAATCCACCCACACACACACACACACACACACACACACACACACACACACACACACACACACACACACACACACACACCAGCATCACAGCCAGGTCACCTCCAGATACACACACACACACACAACCTCTGCATGGCCTATTCATAGAACACCCCTCCAAACACACAGACATGATGTCAACCATATGGGCCTCTGGCAAACCCACACAACACCCTGTGCATATGATGATACCTGTGCTAACTTCCCTGTCATCCATACCATCGATGCAGGGACATGCTAATATGGTTCTTATGCACAGTGTGAATTAAGTGCAGTTTAGTTATGTAATGGTGTGTAAGGTGCTGTCAGCTTGCAATTGTAATGGGTACACTACAGAGTTTGTGTATCTTTTCAGACATGATGCATTAATAGTGTTAGTAGTGCTTACTGAATGTAGTCTCACATGATGTATTCTGTTTGTGTTCTAGGTGTCTGTGCATCAGCAGGAGGTGGCCCTCCAGAAATTAGCAACAAAGGGTATGACAGAGTGGTAACACATCAATCGTGTCAGAGCTGAGGTGTATACATACACAATTACCAGGTCTGTGTAACAGTTATTGCATGTGCCACACAGCTTATAGGGCTGAGGGGTGTATACAGGTAAGTCCATGGTAGTTGACGTCAACAGGCCTTGTGAAGTGGACAATGGTAAGTGTAGTGGGTGGAACACACCTCAGATTGGTACAAAACACACCCCCAGAAGATATTGTGTTCACCAGGCACACAGAGAATACTGTTCCCAATCACACACCCACGCACACACACACACACACACACACACACACACACACACACACACACACACACACACATACACACACACGCACACATGCACACACACACACACACACACACACACACACACACACACACACACACACACACACACACACACACAGGATGACAGTTGCCAGTGTTGTGTTTGGAACCCCTACCCATCTAGTTAGTGGTACTACAGTGTTATGCAGTTATCGCAGGTGGCATCCAACTAATAGTATGATGACTGTTCCCAGGTACCTGTAAAGTGAATAATATCATGTGCCCTTGTGAGGTATAGCAATGGTGTGTGTACTGGGTGTGGCAGACTCATTAGACTGTCACCTACAAGTGTACAAACTCACAAACACTGCTATACACACCAATGCTCACACAATTGCCAGTACTGACATTAGCAGCCCTGTCTATCATGTTATTCATTCCATTCTGTTACAAAACTGTTGCATGCAGCATGGGGCTTATAGGGTTGAAGAGTATCAACAAATACCTCTATGGTGGATGTTAACAGTGGCATTTATTAAGTGGACCTTGGGACATGTTCTGGGAGTACCATGGCCTAAAATTGCAAACCACGGCCAGCCAATGGATATAGTTTTCACTCAAACACACACACACACACACACACACACACACACACACACACAATGCTGTTCTTACACACACACACACACACACACACACACACACACACACACACACACACACACACACACACACACTTGCCAGGACTGAGATTAGAACCCTTAATTATCTAATTACTGCTAATACAGTGTTATGCATTTATCCCATGCGCCACAAAGCTTACAGGGTGTAAAGAGTCCCAAGGTAATTCCAAGGTGAACAACATCACCAGGCCTTGTAAAGTATGGCAAAGCGTGATTTACTGGGTGAGAATAGACTCATAATACCCAAATCTACAGTTATACAAACTTACACAAATACATTCATACGCACATTTGCCTGGACTGAGATTAACAGCCCTGCCTATCTTGTTAGTCAGTCCATACTGTTATATAGTTCCTGCATGTGGCAGGGGGCTTATTTGGCTGATGAGTGCCAACAGATACTTTTGTGGTTGATGAAGACAGCAGGCCATGTAAAGTGGACCTTGGGATGTGCACTGGGAGTACAATGGCCTAAAAATGTAACACCCAACCCCACAATGGATATAATTCTCACTCAGACACATACACAAGATACGGTTCACACACACACACACACACACACACACACACACACACACACACACACACACACACACACACACACACACACATGCCTGGAGAGATTAGAACCCATACTGATCTAGTTATTGCTAATACAGTGTTATGCATTTATCACACATGCCACGGAGATTATAGTGTGAAGAATGTCCCACACTTCTTCTAAGGTGAACAACATTGCCAGCCCTTGTAAAGTATGGCAATGGGCAGTGTACTGGGAGAGTGAGACCTCAAAATGCTGTATCCTACAAATAAACACACTTACACACATTTGCTAGGATGCAGATTAGAACCCCTACCTATGCAGTCATTGATACTAGAGTGTTATGCAGTTACCGCATGCACCATAGAGCTTATAGAGTGAAGAGTGTCCCAAGATAACTATATAGTCAATAACATCACTAGCCTTTGTAAGGTATGGCAATGGTAGGTGTACTGGGTGAGAAGGGCCTCAAACTACTTTCACCCTCATATTTACACACTTACAAACTTTTTTATACACACTAATTCACACACATATGTTTGCCAGTACTGAAAGCCACAGGTTCATAGCTTCATAGGTGTGTACTAGGCAAATGGCCATGGAGCCTTTACAAGCTTAGCCCATGGAAATACTCTGGCATTGTGCCAACTGATAATAATCCCCAGTGTGTCTAATGATTATAGTCACTGGACTGAGTGGGATTTCTATTCCCTCATCCAGACTTCTCTTGAAGAGGGCCAGTGAGGTGCTCTGCTTGACATGTATGTGAAGTCTATTCCATAGCGTGGGCAGTCTCTGGGCTGTGAACTTGTCCCTCCAGCACGTTCTGTTGATTGTGATAATGGGGTTGAGGTCTCTGAGGCATGTGGTGTGGATGGATTGGTTTCTTCAGATGTAGCATTCCTGTCAGAGCTGGGTCAGACATGGCTGTCTAAGTCAAGCAGAGATAGCCTCTAAGTAGCTAATACGAGACAGAGAATAGTTGAGAGTTATTGGAGTCTCCACATAAGGCAAATGTTTAAGGCCTAAGATCCTCTTTGTGAGGTACTTTTGCAGCCTCTGCAGTTGTTGCACAGGCCCAGTGGGGTACATGCCAAATGGGCCATTGTACTCATTGATTGGCCTAATGAGAGGAGAATACAGGAAGACAATGACCTCTTACTTCCTGGATGCAACACTCTTAGGCGATGTGACACATAGGACTTTTTGAACACAGTGGCACTGTGGTGGTCAACAGAGAGCTCACTGTCAACCTGTGTTCCCAGCTCCCTTATAACAACATCTGTGTTCAGTAGACTACCATCAATGTAGTAATTCATGGAAACCATGTTGTTCCCAAAGGGGATGGTAGCACATGTTCTGGCATTGAGCTAAAGTCTAGGGTCCTGACACAAGTCATAGGTCCCAGTGAGGCTTTGTGGAGGATGTCAACATCATGTGGGGAGGTAATAATAGCACCCACCTTGCAGTTGACTACGAACATTGTCAGCCAGAGTCTCTTTGTTTTGGGCTGGACTTCAGAGGTGTAGATCCCGAATGCAAGGGGACCCAGGACCAAACCCTGTGGGACCCCACTCATGACTGGTTGGCAGTCTGATATGGAGTCCATTGCTTTAACACTGCAGGTTCTATCTGTGAGCCAATTTGCAAGCCATCTAGTGATATAGAGGTTGATGCCTAGCTGAGTGTGTTTGTCCATGATTCCAGAATGGGGAATGGTATCCAAGGATTATAAGTGCCATCTATCTTGTTATTTATTCCATACTTTTACATAATTATTGCATATGGCACAGAGCTTATAGGGCTGCAGAGTGTCTACAGGTACCTCTACAGTGGATAAATGTGGGCCTTGCAAAGTGGACCTTGGGACGTGTACTATGTGGGCGACAGCAAAAAATTGCAAAACCTACCCCACAATGGATATGGTCCTCACACACACACACACACACACACACACACACACACACACACACACACATTACTGCTATGACACTGTTATGCATTTATCGCACCAACCACAGAGCTTATAGAGTGAAGGATCTACCAATACACTTCTAAGGTGAAGAACATCACTGGCCCTTGTAAAGTATGGCAATACGTGATGTAATGGGTGAGAAAGGCCACAAAATACTTTAACCTACACAAGTACACATTTGCACACACAAATACACATTTGCCAGAACTGAGATTAGAACCCCTGCCTATCTAGTTATTTGTACTACAGTTTTACGCAACTATCACACATGCCACAGAGCTTATAAGGCTGAGAGCTGCCTGATGGTACTTCTAAAGTAACTGACATCAGCAGGACTGCTAATGTAGAGCAATGGGAAGTGTACTGGATATGAACAGGATTAAAATCTTTCACCAAAAAACACACCTTTACATTTACCAGGACTGTGATTAGCATTCCTACCTAACTAGTTATTTGCACTACAGTATTATGCAATTATTGTACACGCCACAGAGCTTATAGGGTTGAGGGCTACCCAAAGGTACTTCTATGGTGACTGACACCAGCAGAACTGCTAAAGTAGGGCAATGGGAAGTTTACTGTGTGTAACCAGGCTGACAATCTTTCACCTACAAACACAGACACACACACACACAGACACACACACACACACACACACACACACACACACACACACACACACACACACACACACACACGCACACACACACACACATGCACACATGCACACACACAAACACACACATCTTTACATTTGGCAGGATTGAGATTAAAACCCTTACCTAACTAGTAATGTCTACTACAGTATTACACAATTATCGCATGTGTCACAGAGCCTATAGGGCCGAGGGCTGCCCAAAGGTACTTTGAAGGTAACTGACAGCAGCAGGACTGCTAAATAGGGCAATGGGAATTGTACTGGGTGTGAACAGGCTCAAAATAGTTCACTTACAAACACACACACACACACACACACCTTTACATTTGGCAGGACTGAGATTAGAACCCCCTATCTAACTAGTTATTTGCATTATAGTATTACACAATTATTGCATGCACCAAAGAGCTTATAGGGCTGAAGCCTGCCAAAAGGTACTTCTAAGGTGACTGACAGCAGCAGGACTGCTAAAGTAGGGCAAAGAGAAGTGTACTGGATGTGAACAGGCTCAAAATCTTTCACCTACAAGCAAACCTTTACATTTACCAGAACTGAGATTAGAAATCCTACCTAAATAGTTATTTATACTATAGTGTTACGCAGTTATCGCACATGCCACAGAACTTATAGGGCAGAGGCCAGGCCAACAGTATTTCTACAGTGACTGACATCAGCAGATCTTCTGAAATAGGTCAATGGGAGGTGTGCTGGGTGGGAATGGACTAAAACACTTATTCCTACACACACCCTCCACACAGCCACTGTTACATATGCCGGGATTGTGATTAGAACTCCTACCTATCTAGTTATTTGTACAATAGGGCTACGCAGTTATCACACATGCTATAGAGCCTACAGGACTGAAGGCACTCCAAATGTACTTCTAAGGTGACTGACACTTTCAGATGCAAATTAGGGCAATGGGGAGTGTACTGGGTGGGTAAGGCATCATAATATTTTAGACCTACAGACACACACACACACACACACACACACACACACACACACACACACACAAACACACACACTCACAAAGGTAGGTGATGTGATATTCCAACCTTCACCTCAGTACCATCAGACAATGAATCTCATCTTCATGCTGGCACATTCCAGTGTTTACATCTGGTATGCAACTGTCTGCAGCAGGACATCACTCTATGCCATTCAAGGTATCACTGTGTATGACTCACTGTCTGTGTTTCTTCCTGTGTGTCTCACTCTACCACTGTCTGTCCCTCTCTTCCCCATGTGTATGTGTGTGTATGCTTGACATATTGTAATATGTTACCTATATATATATATATATATATATATATATATATATATATATATCTATATATATATATGTGTGTGTATGTGTGTGTGTGTATCACACACAGCAGATGCAAATATACCACATATAGGGTACCTACAGCTAGCTGTGGGTGATCCTGTCTGGTATGTGTGTCCGTGTGTGTGTGTGTGTGTGTGTGTGTGTGTGTGTGTGTGCATGTGTGTGCGTGTGTGTGTGTGTGTGTGTGTGTGTGTGTGTGTGTGTGTGTGTGTGTGTGTGTGGAGACAGTTAGGGTTACATAGCTGTGTGTATGCAAAGATATTTGCACAATATAGGGATATATATAGTCCAATGTGGTTTCAGACATGGGCTTCACTTCTCTGAGTGTAGGAACATGCTCAGTATGACATTCTATAGTAAGTGTGGGAATCCATTCCAGGGATAGTTGTACTGCAGTCTGGGGTGTTGTATGCTACAGACATACTTTGGCACCTGTTTGTGCAAGATATCTGGATATAGGCTGCCACTATGGGGAAACAACGGGCCAAACATAGTGTGGTACTGTAACTATTGCTTTTATCAATGTATGAGTTGCTTGAGTGACAGGGTTTGTTTTAGCAGACATTTTCCGGCATATGTAATGCTTGACACTGGACTGTATTGTGTCATTACCTACTGACAGATATAATCGGATTATCACAGTTATTTACCAGAGACATACAAGATGGATGATGCACAGACCTATATTATGAGGTAAATGCTAGACATTCTTGCAGAATCCTGGCAGTTGGGTTGTGTGGCTACAGCTGTTTGACTGATTAAGCCATGAAAAAGATCCAACACCTTGGTGATATGCTGGCTGGGGATCTCCAGGTCGTGCAGTATTCTTCTTACCTGACAGATCATATCCTGGTGTGGCCATATCTATCAAATGTACACAGATTATCTAGATGCATGCATCATATATCTGGTCAGTTTCCCTTAACATTGTGGTTTTCTAGCACATTTGTTGCAAATCACTCAGGGTTGCAGTCAGGGAGTACTGACAAAAGATTAGAGTTTCAGACTTCACACCCTTCATGAAATCCATGCTACTACACACACTCTCTGTTATTCTATCAACTGTCTAACATAATGAGAGCAATATTTCAAATGTGCCCCTATAGTTGGGCCTTTATCCCATCATTATGTATGGCTTTGTCCAGATTTCTTCCTCTATGAAGTTGAGAGGTCTGCTACTAGCATTTAGCAGCATGGCCTTACATTTGCATTTTTTGACTGTGTTATGTTTGTAGTATGGGCCCCATGACATTCCCTACAAAGGCACTATGGGTGAGGCATGGGCCTTTACCAGAGGCCTGTAGGCCATGTGAGACTGCTGTAGGCCATCTGAAGTAAGGCAGTGCATTCTGTCACTCATATGTTCACAGGCTACCAGGCAGTGGACCCCCTGCGGTGACAATGGTAAGTGACAGAACACACTGCTGTGCTACTATGCACCATACCTCTCTACATATGTGAGCCAGCCATCTGAACAAAGTCATGAGTAATTGGATGACAAAGGCCTAAATATACAGGCCATTGTAACTATTCGCCTTACAAACCTGGAATGGTGACACAATAACAGATTTTGCATTAGCATGCATTTTTCTATAGGGTATGAAGTCTGAGACACTACAATCCATCAATATTTTCTGACTTTAGACTTTCGTGGTTTACCAGTGATTTGGCAGACAACCACTATTTCAGAATAAAGACACCACAGATATGATGCAAACCTGGTACATTCTGCAAAAGGTCTGTAGAGTTGTGAGATATGGTAGGCACTATGTAGGTTAATAGGTGTGTACTAGGCTAATGGCCCAGGAGCCTTTACAAGCCTAGCCCATAGGATTACCCTGGCATCGTGCCACCTGACCTTAGTTCCCAGTGCTTTTGTCGAGTAGAGCCACTGGAGTGATCCCCAGGGTGACTTTTCTATTTCCCATCCACTCATCAAGATTTCTCTTGAAGAGGGCCAGTGAGGTGCTCTGTTTGACATGTATGGGAAGTCTATTCCATAGAATGGCCAGTCTCTGGGTTATATACCTGTCCCTCCAGCATGTTGTGTTGATTGTGGTAATGAGGTTGAGGTATCTGGAGCATATGGTGTGGAGAGACTGGGACTTCTTTAGATGTAGCATTTCTAACAGAGCTGGGTCAAACAAGGCTTTGTAAGTCAAGCAGAGATTGCCTCTAAGTAGACAATATTAGACAAGGAATAGTTGGAGTTTTTTGAGTCTCTCCATATAGGACAAGTGTTTAAGGCCTAAGATCCTGTTTGTGAGGTACTTTTGTGGCCTAGTTGTTGTAGGTGTCTAGTGAGGTACATGCCATATGGGGCATTGTACTCAATGACTGGCCTAATGAGGGAAGAGTAGAGGGAGACAATGACCTCTTTCTTCCTGGATGCAAAACCCTTAGTAAAGAGATGTGCCACATATAAGGACTTTCTGACCACAGTGGCGATGTGGTGGTCAAAAGAGAGGTTGCTGTCAACCTGTGTTTCAAGATCTCTTATAATGCCTTCTGTGTTCAGTGGACTACCATCGATGGAGTAGTTCATGGGAACTGGATTTTTCCCAAAGGGGATGACAACACATTTTTTGCATTGAGCTTAAGGCCATGGTTCTGAAACCAGTCATTGGTCTTAGCAAGGCCTTTCTGTAGGATGTCAACATCACTTGGGGAGTTAATAATAGTTCCCAACTTGCAACTGACTATGAACTTTGTCAGCCAGAGTCCATTTATGTTTGCCTGGACTTCAGAGAAGTAGATATCAAGCAGGAGAGGACCCAGGAACAAACCCTGTGGGACTCCACTTGTGACTGGTCAGCAGTCTGACTTGGAGTCAGCTACTTTCACACTGTGTGTTCTATCTGTGCACCTGTTTGTAACCCACCTAGTGATATAGGGGTTGATGCCTAGCTTAGTGAGTCTTTCTATGATTCCTGAGTGGGGAATAGTATCAAAGGCCTTGGCTAGATCAAGGTAGGTTGTATGAACCACCTTGCCTTCATCCACAGCTCTGGTGACTGACTCAAAGAAGTCAACCAGGTTGAGCAGGCATGATCTACCCTTCAGAAAACCAAACTGTGTGAACTCCAGAGTTTGCAGATTCCCTATATCCTTGTTTATTAGGTCCATGATGATATGTTCCATAGCTTTGCATATCAGACTCATCAGGCTAAAGGGCGATAGTTCCCAGGGTCTGTAGTCACTCCTCCTTTGTGCAGAGCGATGACTGTAGCAGTGCACCATTCAGTAGGGACAAAGCCTGAGGTGATACTGTGATTGAACAGGGCACACAGGTGAAGTGCCAGTTCACTCTATAGTTCTTTAGAACACAGCCAGGCATATTGACAGGTCCCATAGAAGCTGTATTCTTGGCCTTGGGCAGTGCTGTTTTAACCTGTGCAGCAGTAATACTGGGTGCTTGGCAATCTACTGGTATTGTGATTGGTTCTTTGGGGGGGGTGTAAAGTTGGCACTGAATCTGTCGGCCAGTATACTGGCAATATCTTTTGGCTTGGTATAGGAGGTACCATTGTGCAGTAGCTCAGAGCAAATCGGGGTATTACCATGGAGATTATTTACATAGCTATAGAAGGCCTTGTGGCTGTCTTTACTATCTGCTGCAATTCTGTTTTCATAGCTAGCTTTAGTGGATTTGATGAGGGATCTCAACTTTTTGTTGAGGCTGATAAGGGAGTTTTTCCAGTCTTGGGATTTCACCTTATTCTGCATCAGCTTCCTCCTTCTGCTGTAGCTTGTTTATGGCAGGGGACCACCAGATTGGCTTACTTTTTTTGGAGGAGAATGTCTTGGTTCTATTGGGTATGGCAAGATCCATGCATTTGTGTATGTGTTCATACAGTGCATTGGTGTATGATTCAGAGGTCATGCAACTATCCGCTATTTGCATGGGTGCCATGAATTTAGCCACCACTGTTTTTAGGAGCCCAAAGTTAGCTTTGTAGAAGTTTTTCATGGTGGTTACCTTTGCAGGGTGGTTGGAGGGATGTGGGTTTCCAAGGTGATTCGTTTGTGGTTGGATCTAACTAGGAAGGAGTTGACTATTGATGTATAGCAATGGTCGCCCATGTTAGTAATGACCAGGTCAAGGATGTTGCTATCTCTAGTGAGGGTAGGTTACTCGAACCTGTGTACGGTTCATATGTGTGGCCCCCTGTACATGACCTGTCCAGCTTCCCAGCAGTAATGGATATTGACATCTGGAGAGTGTGTACAACTCCCACCTTATGTGTAGCTGACATGTAAAATAGTTGGCACTGCATTTCATGGAACATGGCCCTGTCTACCACAGTACTGTACCTAGGTCAGTAGGACACAACAGCCATGAGAAGTTGCTGGCCACATCCTGACAAGTATTCCCCACACATATGCATAACTCATTGACCCCTGCATATTGTGGACATGCAACAAGTTATTATGTTGATTAGGACAGCCCTGGCAATGTGTGATCTGCTGCTATTACCCTACAAACTTACATGTTATTGCATTTCTGTGTGAATATGGGTGTAGGGGGGGCACACCTGTCAACAGTACACATTTGCACAGACTGTGTTTATATTGGCTTTACATTTTTCTTCCATTTAGCATAGTATTTTGCCCTGTTTTGGAAAATAGAGGCATATCACTACAGACCACAGGTTAGATTGTAATACCATACAATTGAGTTTTAGACTTCTTACCCTTCCAAGAGTCTTACTGCAACTGCAAGTCCTGTTGTGATATCACTGTGTAAGTCTGTAGGGGGGTATTCCATCATTGTCACAATTTATCTGCCTTTTCCAGACATTCCTTTATAGTTTTCTGTGGCTGCCTTGCTGTGTGAGTTTGGGAGTGAGTATGGGATCCCCACAGTGACATCCATGCATGTAACCTATGACCACCTTTAGTTGGCTCCCCACATATACTGCAGTGGGTTTTGTCACCTTAAATTATACTGCATATTATGAGGAAGCCAGTATTGTGTAGACATTTCCTGGTGTCCCACATAGCTGTCAATTGTATTCTCCTATCCCAGTAGGCCACCTCATTCCCTTGCACGTGTGCAGCATTGCCATAGATATTGTTAAGAATACTGACTTACCTTGTGCCTGTGGCAGTTGTGAGAATGGTGCCTGAGGACCATCTATGTTGAATGCACACAGTACACTGCCTATACATGGTAAGTTACAGGTAATGTAATGTGTGTGTCATCCATTTTACTGTGTGTGAGAGTCAGAGAGAGGTGTCAGTCCCTAGGTCCCTACAGTGTCAGTCGGTGTGCTATGCATTTCCTCTTTGCCAATGCCTGGGCAGACTGGGCACACCTCCATCTGCCTACAGCAGCAGGCTCAGGGGCCTCCTCCTCCTCTGAGTCTCTCTGTGCCTGTGGGGACCTTGGCAATGGTGGGGGCTGTAAGGCCCTTCCCTGTGCAGTTCCTGCTGCAGCTGTTTCCACAGGATCATATTGTGTAGCATGGCACATACTATTAAACATATGTGCACATGTGGCTGGATAGTACTGCAAGGCTCCACCAGATATGTTAAGGCAGCGGAACCATGACTTGAACATCCCAAACACACATTCTATTATGATCCTGGTTTGTGCATGTGCCTCATTATGGCATTCTTGAGTGGGTGTGTGTGCATTTCTGATGGGTGTCATCATCCACTGTTCCAGTGCATAGCCAGCATCCCCCACCAGATGGCCATACGGGATGCCCCCACTGGCAAATGCCTGGTGCAGCTGTGACAAATGTCAGATGTGGGAGTGGTGATAGCTTCCAGGGCAGCCAGCACACACATTCATGATAATTCCATTGGCATTGCACATGACCTGGCAGTTGATGGAGGTGAAGGCCTTACATGTTTATGTAGACACTACCCTGTTCACTGGGTGGTGCTTTGATGTGGGGTGTGCATGCTGTCTATCGCACCCAGTAACTCTGGGTATTCTGCTACATGGCAGAAGAGATGCATATTGCTGGTCCTCTCCTTATGGGTGCTGGGGAAGTAAATGTGTTCACTGGCTTGCGGTAGCATGGCATCCAGGAACTGGTGGAGTACCCTGGATGAAGATGCCTGTGAGATCCCCATGATGTCCCCAGTAGGTCTTTGGAAAGTACCTGTAGCTAGGTATTCTTAAGGCTACACTTACCTTGGTACTCACTGGGATGAGTTCCCCTCTGTTGGCTCTGGGTCTGAGTTGAGGCTGGCACAGCTCAATGATTTGCTGCAGTATGAATCTGTCCACCCTGTAGCACTCTACTATCTCCAGATGATGTAGCCCATGGTAAGTTACCCTGGGTCTGAACACTCTTCTCCTCTTCCTCGATCTGTGGTGGTTGTCTGCATTTTCCTCTTCATGGCCCTCAGCCTCTAGCACATACTGATGGATCAAAGCAATGGCAGCCCCTAACATGTTTTTGGTTAAAATTCCCCCACATGTGCACGCCAATGGTGCAGAGGTTGTGGTAAAAAACAAACGGTAAGGTGCTTGCATAGTTTATACTGTTGTGCTGCAGATGTTGCCTGTATGAGTGGCTGACTATGATGCATCCCACCTGCTAGCTGTGTAATTTGTACGTGATTGCTTTTATTCTGCTGCTTCCCTTTGTTTTTCTTTTTTCCTTTCCCATTTCCTGCCCTTAAACTCAGTGTCCAAATGTAAACAGTCCTGCTATTTCCATTTTTTTTTAGACTCAGTGCCCGCCATGCAAACCCATTTAGCTAATGTAAGCATTGAGAAATGGCACTCCCTGGATGTGAACACGCTCTTCATTTCATGGAATAAGTCAATACAGCCTCAGACACACCCCCTTGCTTAGCTGTGCTTAGCTAGGCTTATCTAGGAGCCGTGGAGCTCCAATGTCCTTACATCAAGCATGACACACCCCATTTTCATGTCTGCTGCTCCTCCTGCATTCACCACTGCCTTATGGCATCTACAGGGTTAGGAGCAGTTTAGCACTTAGATTCTTTTTGTGATTCAGTAAATTTCCCTCATTAGCATACCCCACTGCATTAAGCTTCAGTTACTGCGCTACACCAGAGCCTTTCCCCTTCACAACCACTGTTCCCTGGTATTGTTTTGATTCTGCATGTCATAGACTATAATGGCAAAATGCAGATTTCACTTAAAATTGCCTTTTCAACTTTTTTTTATATTTTCGGCACGATCCCATTTGCTCACCACTGCCCTATGCTTAAACAGCCGAGATTGGCCAAAACAGAAGTAAACTTTTATTTTTATAATTTTACAAAACTTTTCCATGCCAATGGCCATATATTTGACCATTGGCATGCCTAAACATTATAATACATACTTTTATTTGAGCTGTCATGCCTCTGTTTTGATTTTTGCAGAAATATACGCGGCTAGTAGCCGAATACATTTCTGCAGGTAACATTATTCTTGCACAGATGCCTGCCTGCTTACTGAAACACTAATTCACCTTATTTGCATGGTTTTCACCAGCAAAAGAGGTAATTAGCATTATTCAGTGGTGTCTGTGCAAGAATAGTGCTGCCAAGCTCATGCACATCCCCGGGCTTATTTACTGGATCGCTCGGTGGCCATATTCCATGCAGGAGCGGCTGCACTATTCTTAAACTCCGTGTAAGCTTTATTGAATCCTAGGGTCTGTGTTTGTGTTGGCCATGTATTTGGAACCTTTCAGAATACAGCCATGGAAAGGCATCTAGACCTAAGCAAGAGTAAGTAAAAGCTCTTAAATTTTGTACAGACCTAACCTCAACATGTAACCCCACATATATTATGACTTAATTACACAATGTGGATGCTAGAATATCACATTTAAAAAGTAAAAAATGCATTTGTAAGGGAAATGACATAAAGACACCTTTGCTCCCCCAAACCCAAAAGGAAATGCAAGTGTATATAATGCAGGCTGCTACAATGTTTGAACATCCTGAAACCATACCTCTCAACCTCTTAGATCAAGAAATATGGACAAAGCCATAAATAAAAGTGGGGGAAAGGCACAAAAATAGGGGCATTTTTTAAAATATTGCTCTTACAAACAGAAGGTTGATTGAATAATTGGTTTTGCATTAGCATGGATTTTCTGAAGGGAATGAAGTCTGAAAGTCAAATGTCTGTAATTATTTTCTAACTTCATTCATTAATGGTTTGCTACAAGTTTGCCAGAAAACCACAATTTTTTGAAAAATGGACCAAAAATATGAGTCAAAAATCTGGACATTCTGTGAAAATCTGTACAGTTGAGAGATATGCATGAAACAGAGTATTATATTGTACTGTAAGCATATGTAGTATACAGCAGATATATGGGCAAAGGAGTAGGCTCCCTTGAGTTTACAATGTTGTGCTCCTGTACAGTTTTTCTACTGACATGGCCACGAACCATGTAGATTCCAGGCTGTCAGCATGATGAAGATGCAAATTAGATAAAAACTCATTGGTATTGCTGAATCCCAAAAAAGAGTAACCCTGTAAGGATGTTCACTTCATGTAGGCATTTCCACTGTGTTTTTGTTTTCAATGGATCTCAGTAGTGAGTGATGACATCAGGGTGTGTGTCAGGATACACTTTCAAAGTTGTACAGGTCGGTCTGTGGAGGGTGAAGGTGCATGTAAGCTATGCACAAATCACAGTTCGTATGTCATCCTTGGAATTTTGTTGTAAAATGTGTCTTCTTTGTCCATTTCAAATAATTTTCATACATTTTTAATGTCCTCATTTGTGTGATGGTGCGCTATAGAGGAATGATTGAATGACAGCTTTTGCTGTGCTTCTCTTGTAAGTGTTCCTGTGGCAGCATGTATAAATGTAGAACTAGAGTGCAGACATTTCTGGGTTTGAGTACAGGGTGGGCAAGCTTTCTTTTTTCTACTTAATGTTTGCACAATGTCACAGGAATGGAGAAAAATAGTTACAATTTTGCCATGCTTGCTTTATTTATGAAAAACTGCATGGGGGTGCATGGGGGGTGTGCGGAGGTGTGCCTAGCTCAATGATGAGCAAGCAGCAGGTGTGTGTAATAGATGCTAATTAGACATATATGCAGGTGCACTCCCTTTTAATGAACTAATCAAACAAGGTGCAGCTAGTCTACATGCTATAAAGCATTCATGCAACCTCTATTCTTGTTTTCCTAAATACTTCAATAATATTGGTGTACAGACAAGGAAATTTTATCTGACACAATGCTAGGGGCTGCTGCAGCTATTCTAAACCTGCATGTACTAGAGGCTGAAGTCAATGCTGCTGGTGCTGATGATAATAGGCCTAGGCGGATAAGGAGAAGAGTGCTCAGGCCCAGGGTAACTTATCAGATACTATTTGACCTGAAGATTGTAGAATGATATAGGGTGTTCAGGGACACCATACAAAACTCTATGAGCTCTACTGCCCTCAACTCACAGCCACAACAAGCAAGGGGGAACCCATCCCTGTGGAAACTAAGGTATGTGTAGCCCTTAGAATATTAGCTACAGGGAACAACTTAGGAGATGATGGGTGTGTCACAGGCATCAGCATCTAGGATCCTTTACCAGTTCCTGGATACTATGCTTATACATGTCAGTGAGCACATATGCTTTCCCTGTAGGTCTTAGGAGAGGGCTAGCAATATGCAACATTTCTACCATGTACAGCACTGCCCTGAAGTACTGAGTGCCATATATTGCACTCATGTACACATCAAGGCACCACCTGGTGAGCAGGGTAGAATCTTCATTAACCCCAAGGGATACCACTCCATCAACTGGCAAGTCATGGGCAATACCCAGGGAATAATGTTGAATGTATGTGCTGACAACTCTGGTAGTTATTATTACTCCCATATATGGTACGCATCACAGCTGTATCAGATGTTTGCTGGGGATACATCCCACAGGGCCATTTACTAGGGAATGCTGGCTATGCACTGGAACCATGGATGATGGCACCCATCAGAAGTGCACACACCCATGGAAGAACTCCATAATGAGGCACATGCCTAAACCACAAGCATCACAAAGCATGTGTTTGGGCTGTTGAAGTCACAGTTCTTGTGTTTAGATACAGCTGGTGGAATCCTGCAGTATAATCCAGAGACAGCTGCACAAGTCTTCACAGTATGTGTTATGCTACTTAATCTGATCTTGCAGAAACAGTTGCAGCAGGATCAGCTAGGGGTAGGGACACACATCCCCCAACCAATGCCTAGGTCACCAAAGCCACAATTAGAGAAGGGCATAGAGGAGAAACCAGCAGCTGCTGTGTCTGCAGGCAGATGTAGGTGTGCTCAGTATACCCTTGCTTTGGCTAAAAGACAGTGCATAGCAAATTCACTGACCACCTACTTGCTTAATACTGTTCTCCTACTTGCACACATAGTAAAATTGATGCCAGGCAACTCACACAATCCGTACCTCTCCATGTACTGGCTGTATACTCCTTGCATCAGACAGAGTCAGCTCTGAACTCAAAATGTGTCCACTGCTGCATTTGCAAGATAAGTCCTGAACTTAGACTGTAGTTTTTGAATGATATTATGGCATACCCCAGTATTTAATATGTTGGAACAGTAATTAAGTAAATAGTGCTGTGAATTTGTGCAAAAAGTACTTTAACATGTGACAGCAGTGAAACCTTTACTTTACTCATATGTGTCCATTATTAAGTACTAGGCCTCAGGGTGAAAGATTCACATAGTCCTTCCTCTGAAGTATACTGATGCTCACTCTATGACCTTATTTTTGCACCATATCTTTGTACTGAAAAATCTGTAAAGAGAGAAGTTAGAAAGCACTGATACACATTGCAGTTTCTGACTTCACAGTCCTTTCCAAGATCAAACAACAGGCAGGAAGCAGAACAAGGAGAGTAACAAGAGCATCATATCCTTGTTTGTGCCACAGCATTAGCAACTTTTCTTACCCACAAAAGAACAGGCTATGCTTGTTTGTGACATAACAGTACATGAGCTCCCCCCAAGAGCAGTGTAGCCTTGCTTGTGCCTTAACAGTAACTCAGCAATGGTCTCCCTAAAGAACAGTATATGGCTGTTTGTGTTATCCAACCTGGCCTTCACTTGCTAGGAAATGCATATCATATAACTCCCATTTAATATCCATGCACATTTTCAGGCCAAGGATATCGAATGCCTTAAACACTTTAATGTCTGACAGTACTGCTCAGGTAACTGTTGAAGTACCAAGAAACACAGACAGGTAAGACAAAGCTGTATATTTTACAACATAATCCTAACAGGCTGTATGATCAATAAGTGCACTACATGAAAATGTAATAAAGAAGGTTAGAAGTACAAGTCACATCTGAAGATCTCATAACAGTTTACATTCTGATGTATTTGTGTGAACAATGACTTCAGTTCTCATTGCAAAGCTGTTTGTGTGGCAAAGAGGGATAAGGCATCGATCCTGCTTGCTGAATCTGCAGTGGTGTGAGAGTTCAAATCCTGAACTATGTAAAAATATCTACTGTGTAGTATCATTTTGTAGTGTGTGTATGACATACCTTGCTTTTTGCTCAGTTTGTGTATTTCTTTTTTTCCGCAACTGATTTTGCGATGCACCACATTGCCCAAAGGACTGCAGGTTTAGCTGTGCTTATGCGGCTTGCGCAAAGCACAGCATTGCTAATACTGGACCACCTCGGAAGCATACAGGCAGACACAGAAACTAGATACATTCAATAAGTGCTTTTGACCAGCACGAAAACCTGATGTGGAGTAACTGTCACATATGAGCAATTCGGCTTGAGTTTGTTCATTGCTTACCTATGCTGTATCTTGCATTCATGTACACTTAGTTAACTATAGCACAAATCTGCTGCTAAATGCACACCTTTCAACTGTGTAGACATTTGTAGAATGTCCTGATTTTGTCATCACAGTTTTGCCCTAATCCTCATGAACAGTTTGTTTTCTGGCAAATAATTTCAAAATACATGACTATTTAAGCCAGAAAACAATGGCAGATATTTGAATTTCAAAACTCCTACCCTCTAGACAATTCATATTAATGCAAAACACATTAGCCTATCAACTGTATATGTTTGTAAGAGCAGTATTTAAAACGTGGCCCTATGTTTGGTCCTTTTGCAACCCAATATGTGAAGCTTTGTCCAGATTCCCTGCTATAACAGGTTGAGAGGTATGGCCCAATGTGCCATGGAAATGTATATATAATGCTTTCTGATTTCAGTAATGTGTTGGCCACACAGCCACAAGCATTACAACCCCGGGTTATTAGTTCATATTTTTTCACACATATATCAACCATATGACAAAGTGTAACTTATAATATTTTGTGCTCCCTCATGGACAGCGAAAATTGGTGGTGCTTACAACCATGCTCTGCTAAACTCAAACATCCAAATATGCTCAGTAATGGTACTTGTGTTGTTATACAGCTAGGATTCTAAGCAGCCTAGTGCTATTAGATGATTAGCTTCATATGACTCCATGATTCTATGTGCCTATGCAGGCTTACAAGCTGTTGTCTTCCACAGGACCTGCTGATGTCATCTACTATACGTTCACCTGCACTCCCGTATAAGTCAGATTTGTTTATAAAGTGAGACTTGTTCCATGGCGCATGTGTTATGTACTGTGTTCTGTAGTCTGTGTACTTAGATAGTTAGGGGTTCTATTCTCACTGCAGTTAACTGTGTGGGTGTATGTCTTTAGTCAGCAGACTAAACGTGCTATCCTGCAGTTATGTCTTCAATGGCATGGCTTTCAAGTTTTTGGATAGTCTGCTCATCCTACACAGTCATTCAGTAATGGCCTCCAAAGCTGTTGTCTCCCACAGGGCCGTCTGATATAATCTACTATAAGTTCACCTGCACTCCTGTATAATTCAGACTTGTTCCATGGCGCATGCATTGAGCACTGTTTTTGCAGTCTGTGCACTTAGATAGTATTGGTTCTGTTCTTGCAGCAGTTGACTATGTGTGTGTGTGTGTGTGTGTGTGTGTGTGTGTGTGTGTGTGTGTGTGTGTGTGTGTGTGTGTGTGTGTGTGTGTGCGTGTGTGCGTGTGTGTGTGTGTGTGTGTGTGTGTGTGTGTGTGTGTCTGTGTCTCTAGTCAGCAGACTACAAGTGTTATCCTGGAGTTATGTCTCCAATAGCATGTCTTGCCATTTTTTGGATAGCTACTCATCCCTACACAGTCATTCCACAATGGCCTACCAAGCTGTTATCTCCCACAAGGCCTGATGATGTCATCTATTATGAGTTCACCTGGACTCCTATACAAGTCAGGCTTGTTTCATGGCATGTGTGTTAAGTACTGTATTCTTTAGTCTGTGCACTTAGAGAAGTAGGGGTTCTAATCTCACTGCAGTCAGCTGTGTGTGTGTGACTTTAGGCAGCAGAGTATAAGTGGTCTCCAACATTTACCTCTGCAGTAGCATGCTGGGCCATTTTTTTGATAGCTCCTCATCACTACACAGTCATCCCATAGTGGCTTCCTAGGCTGTTGTCCCCCACATGGCCTGCTAATGTCATCTACTATAAGTCCACCTGCACTACTGTGTAAATTAGACTTGTTCCATGGCATGTGTTCTGTAGTCTGTCAACTGGGATAGACAGAGGTTCTAGTCTCACTACAGTCACCTTAGTGTGTGTGACTCTAGGCAAAAGAGTATAAGTGGTATCTCGCAGTTACCTCTCCAGTGGTATGCTGAGTTATTTTTTATAGCTGCTCATCCCTACATAGTCCCATACTGGCCTCTCAAGCTGTTATCCCCCACAGGGTCTGCTGATGTCATATACTATAAGTCTACCTGCACAGCTGAATAAGGCAGACTTGTTCTGTGGTGTGTGCATTAAATACTGTGTTCTGTAGTCTGTGCAGTTAGATTAGTAGAGGTTCTACTCTCACTGCAGTCAACTGTGTGAGTGAGTCAGCTGTGACTTGATATTACAGACAGCATTTTACACCAGCATTTGGGACACTGTTATTCCCATATGCTCAGCAGACAAAGCTGATATCAATGGATATATCAGAGTACTGCATATGCATGTATCTCACTAGATCATAATCAGACAGTGGCCTAGATGTCTAGCAGACATCACATCATGTGGTACAAGACAGATTAAAGTGATGTGTTTTAATCTAAACACATACATCATGGCATGGTTTGTAAGCTCGGTGGTAGCTTGATGAGAAAGACCTGTGGGTCATCTTGCAGATACATGTTTCTGGTGAGCTACATGCAACAGAGAGCAGGATATTGTACTGTTCTGATGAGATTACATTACAGTGCTGTGCATGCCAGAGGTCTTAATGTGATGGCCTTACTTATGATCTGCACCATACGTTTGTACTAGATAATCATTAAAGAGAACAGCTAGAAAGTAATGAGACACCTTGTAGTTGCTAACTTCACAACCCTTACAAGAGAATACAATATAAAGTAGTGCAATGATGATGCTATCCATTGTACAACTTGGCAAGTCAAATATAATTCACAGGTAAATTTAACATTTAAATAACACAAATGTAGATATAATAAGCAATAATATAGTTAGGCACCCTGTGCATCAGACAACACTTTAATTTCTCTGAATCCAAAAGAGAGAAATCAGGGATATGGCACAGTTATCATCACTTGCACAGGGTGCTGTGGGAGGTGGGGGGTGGCAGGAGGCTTATACTGACAACCAACAAAGGCTGTTAAGTGTGTGTGTGTGTGTGTGTGTGTGTGTGTGTGTGTGTGTGTGTGTGTGTGTGTGTGTGTGTGTGTTCGTGTGTGTAAGAAGAAAGCAGGCAGGCTGAATGATGTAACTGTTGTGTGTGTATCTGTAGGGGTCCTCCATATGAAAGTTATGTGTGACAGTGTGTGTGAACACAACCAAGCTTAGTGCTAGCTCTATGTCTTGGTATGTTGGACAGGTGTGAGCTCTGATGGTAGAGTTGTCAGTTCATCATTGTCACCCCTGACCATGAGACTTGATTCTGCCAGGAGATGCACTGGCACCTCCACACCCAAGGTCAGATGCAGTGCTACTACCTGACTGTGACTGTTGTCTGCTGGATGTGCTCCCTTCACAGGAAAGCCCAGGACCATGACTCCATAGCCTGCCACATCTGGGTGTGGACAGCACACTCCCTGATAGTGCAGGAGAAGTACTGTCACTATGAGAGCATAATAGGGCATGGCCACATTGGCTAGCAGCAGATGGTATGGCTGACCTACACCCACATGGACAATGTCCTCCTCCCAGCAGACCTGTCATCATAGGCAGTGCACAGTCTATGATATAAACCCCTTGTTCCATCACAGACTCTCCATGTTCTGTGTCATTCAACCAATCCATTGAATTGGCTACACGGTGGAGGAAGTCAGAGATGTCAGACTGTGCCACATCTAGAACCCTGAGCATTTGCTTATAGTGCCTTTCAGAACATGCCTGTGCCTCCATGATGGCTCTAAACATCTGTTGAGTGACAATGGGAAAGTCACCTGTACCAGGAAGAAGAGGGACAGTAGGCCTCCTCAAGCACCCCTATCAATCCTCCTGTGTAACACTTCACCAGCACTTAGACTATAGACAGATTCAACAAGCACTAAAGCCACAGTAGTCACACTCCCCTGATCAGTGCCCTCATCCTGAACCTGTCCAATATCTCTGGCCTCAGCAGACTGGGTAGGTGTAGGTCTACTGGCTGTAACCAGGGAAAATGGAGGGGGCTGCTGGATGTCAACTTCTGTGCCATATTCAACCTCTGCACTCCTCAACTGTGCCTCAGTTGGTCACCATCATCATCAGTGTCTGTTGAGACACTGACATCAGGTGTCTGAGTGCCCACACTCTCACTGTCATGCTCACCTGTAATAAAAAGGGAGAAACACAGAAATGCATTAATGCCTGCACTACTGTGCTGCACTATATGCTAAAAAAATGCACACTGCCATCACTATAACAGACAGTACAGCAATACATGCAACAGCCTGAGAGGACAAGTTATGAGATATCTTGAGATTTATCTACAATACTGACATAAATCTATTAGGCTTACCATCTGCAGGAGGCTTATGTCTCTGTATTTCTGATGGTCCTGAAATAAGGAAAGCAAGAGGTAATGGCAACAGAATCACATTTAACAGTAATACAGGGGGTAATACGTTAGCAACTCTGTATCTGCAGTACCTCAAATGTCAACAGGAATGTGGCTGACAACTTCAAATTAAGCTTCTAACTGTAGCCATCCTAAATCCACTCACCTAGTAAACAACTGATAAAGACATATACATTATTGAAGTTAGTGCACTATGCCACAGTATTCTAATTATCATCTTACAAAACTTGCCTGGAAGCTCCTTCTGGGATATAGAAATTGCACCCACATCCAGAACATAATGTGCCATGTATTTCTGGGAGCTGTCCTGGGTGGTAATGTTCATCAGGAATTCCTCAGTGGCAGAGAGAGAGAGAGAGAGAGAGGGTTCTGCACCAGGGCCTCCACCTGTGACTTGACAATCATGTGCCACTGCAGCTGCATGCCTACGTGCAGCTACAACCATGTCTGTTGCTCTGTGCCACACCTGCTCATATGTGTGATTGTGTCGCCCAATGCTCTTGATGTTGGCCATTATCTGATTATCTCATTACATGCGAGTAACACCTCCAGGTGCATCTGCAGTTGACTCCTACTGATGTCTCTAAGCATCAAATATTGCTTGTTCATATTTGCATCAATAATGCCAAAACCATGCTGTGTGCAAGTTTTAAAAGAGTTCATCTTAAAGCTTACACAATGGTGAGCTCAGCTGCATTAATATTTGATCTGTGTCTAGTGCAGGTAAATAGTTATTACATGTTTTTATTATATTAATTTCTATAGATATAATTTTCACATTTTTCTAAATATCTCAACAACCAAGTAACACAGACAGAACTCCTTAGCCTCAGATGCAAGCTGTCAGCTAGATGAATAAAATGTTGCTGACAGTATGTGTGTAGCTTTAGTGGTTGTTGAAATATTGTAAGTTGTTTATGAAATATTACAAATGTGTTCACTGTAAATTATAAAATTTGGTTTAAGACCTAGAACCAAAAGAATACTACCACTATAAAAATAGTTTGTGCTGAAGAGTTTGTCATTTATGCTTCTTTAATACCCCTGTGGTTCTAGAGATATGGATATTTGTTTGAAATGTGAGGACATAATTTGATTCTATCAAAAGGCTTAGGCTCCACCCACTGGAAGTTACAGAGCAAACTTCCTGAGTTTCATTGAAGTGAATGATCATCCCAGAGGGCTGTACACTTAGCCATATTGGCCCGCCCCCTGGACAGCAGCACAGCGGCATGCAGCATGTTGCCTTAAGGCATCAATTATCTGACTATTCTCTACGTCTGTAAATGGGGGTCTACGGTGAGCAGACATAGTGTGTCCTAAAAGACAAAAGAAGGATAATACATGAGGATCACATAAATACAAATTAACTGTTTACCAATAAAGCAGGAAAGAAAAGCTACCAGTATTATCCCCTAGATAAATATGAAAGAGTCTGCATATTTTTACAAATGACAAGATGGAGGTTACAAAACAAGGAGACTAACAAGAGAAACATATCCTTCTTTTTGCCTTAGCAGTACGTATAATATGGTCACCCACCCAAATTAACAGTGCAGTCTAGTGAATACCCTAGCACTAACTCATCTTTATTCCTCCCAAACAAAATGACAGGACAAAGATGTGCTAACAAAACATCTTTGAGATGCTAAAAGTGCTATCAAAGGGCCTGCCCGTGTAACATGTATGCATATTTATAACACAGCATTCCCTTTTCGGATATTCTCAATGCTGTGTACCTGTGAAATGGCTTGACAACAAAGGCCATGCCATCATCACCCTTTAAAGTAATGCATACAAAGCGTGAAAGCCATTACTTCACATTTATTCTTAATTACATGCCAGTATATGTATCATGGAGGTAGCAAAATGGGAACATACCTGCTGGAGTGCAATACTCTGTAGAGAAATACTGTAAAAAAATATGGTTGTCTTAGTGAGTTGAACAATGTACTAACTCTCCTCAGCATCAATCTAGCTAGCTACACATTTGCTTTTTTATAATGGACTACATTATTAATGGATTGCATCTGTCCTACTTTGTGCTCTAGATATGCTAATTACTGCACATGCAGGTGAATTGTATGCTAGTCAACCATTCTTGTGAGGCTATTCAACAAGATGTAAATCATCCATACAAACTCCATGCTGGTTTTTCCTTGGGATGTCACAAAGTGTGGAGTTCAGACATAACATTTACCAGGTAAGTCCTGAATATGTACTTTAATGCATAATAGTATTATGACATGTATTTATATTTCCTAACATGGTACAATAAGCTGGTGAAAGGAGATGTGTACAGAAAGTCAAGTAATATGTAACAGCAGAGAGTTATTTCACTTGTATGTGTCCTTCAGAAAGTAGTAGTCTTCAGCCATGCAAGATTCACATATTCATAACTCTCCAAAGTACTGGTGATAAATGCGGGGCCTCAGTTTAGCCATATGCTTGTAATGGAATATCTTACATAGAGAAGTAGTGCCATAACATGACCTCAGCACAACTCTTTGTAAGAGCAGTGTACCCTTGCGTGTGCAATAACAGGAATTCACCTTTGTTTCCATCTCCAAAAGAGTAGCGTATGGTTGTTTGTGCCATCCAATCTGGCCTTCATTTGCTGACAACTACACATCATGCTATTCCCAGTTAATATATGCACACAATGTAAGTTAAATGAGGTAGACTGGCTTTCACAATCCATATCTCTGAATACTGGTCAGATAACTGGTGAATGTACAAGCAACACAGATTGGTATAATTTCATGCAATAGTCCTAACAGGTTTTGTGTTCACTAAGTGCAGCACATCCAAATCTATTTCATATAATGCATGTATAAATAACAGCTGACGGCTTGTTATCAGTTAAAATATATTGTGGAAGAGTGTTGTGTGATGGATAACTTAAAGTTGTTTGCTACCAAGTTGTGTGGATGGCCAACAAGGGATAAAACAACCTTCTTGTTTTTTGAAGGTGCATTGGACTGACAGTGGAAATCTAGACCTCTGCAGACATACCTGCTGTGTATTAACAAACTTATTTCCCCTGTTTTCTTTCACCTTCTGTCTTAATTTAGTGGGTGAAGGGGGAATGAATTGGGGGGAGGGCACTAACAGGTTTGGCTATGCTAATCAGTTTTGCATGTAGAGCAGCAGTGCACAAAATGGATGGCTGGACCACCCAGGCAGCACACAGGACCCAGACAGCCAGAAATAGACATTGGATGCATTCTAGTAATGTAATTGGGCATCAGACAAACCTGCTAAGTGCCATTCCACTGCATTTAACAGCAAGAACTTCACAATGAATACTAATTTAGAGTATGTTGTGTATCTTATTCTGTGGCAGCAGATTTTAAGTCTAGGTCAGAAGTCTTGATCATCTACGTTTGAGTACAAGGTGTGCAGTCTTTGTTTTACTGTTGATCTGAATGTAAGAGCCCATGAAAGTTGATTGGCAAGGATTCGAGCAGCATGTGGTATGTATAAATCCCAACAGTACTGTTACTATAACCTTAAAAGTTAAGCACTGCTTTGTAATACCTCTCAAGTTTACAGGTTTTGCAGAATTTTCAGATTGTTGCCTCATAACTTTGGTTTGCTACTCATAAATTGTGTTTGCCTGGCAAATCTTAGCCAAGGCATTGAAGACTGCATTCAGAAAATGACATTTGCGTCTGATTCTTCATACCTTTCAGAACTTCTGTGCTAATGCAAAACTTGTTATTGTATCACTCTTCTAGGCTTGTAGAAGAAAATGTAAAATGTGTTGCTATCTATATGCCTTTGTATCGCCAGTATTTATTACTTGATCCACATTAGTGGCTGTATGAGGTTGTGAGGTATGGGCATAGTTGGTATGTAATACAGTGATACCTGTTAACTTTACAGATTTCCACAGAGTGACCAGTCTTTGTATAGTTCCAGATATATTTGTGGTTTTCAGTCACATAATTGCACAGGGGTTGAGGACTGACATCACTAACTAATGTCAGACGTGAGATTCAGACCCCAGACACTTCAGAAAAGTCATGCAAATGCAAAACCTTCTACTGTATCAGCTTAACAGATTTGTAAGTGCACGTATGTCAGAGTCATCCCTATTTTTCAGACTTTGGCTCCGTATTCCATATGACTTTTTGTCCACGTCTATTGTTGTAAGAATTTGAGGCCTGTGAATACAGTACTATAAACTAGAGCATGTATCTCCCAACTGTAAAAAGAAATTATGTATGCAGTACTCTATGGGAACACAGTACGCTATGGTTGTAGAGAGTAGTCAGCAGTAGTGGGTTCAAACACCACAATTACCAAATGAACAAGTACTGTTAATTTTACATCATTATTGCACTGTAACTGCAGACCTCTCAAGTAGTGGCACAAATGGCCTGCTGGAAAATGTAAGTAGTAGAATTGGAGCCTGCATATAGGCAATAGGTTCATAGGTTCATACTAGGCTATCTGCTCTAGGGCATTTATAAGCCTAGCCAGAGTGTGTTTGGCTTTTGCCACCCATTTTAAATTAATTTTGCTATGCCCTTTTTTGAGGTTAGTATACTGTGCCTCTGTCTAACAGTGACACAGAAGTGATACCCGGGGTAAACCTACGATCTCCCATCCACTCATCAAGATTCCTCTTGAAGAGAGTCAATGAGGGACTCTGCCTAACCTGGACTGGGATTTTATTCCAGAGTGAAGGGAGCCTCTGGGTTATGAATCTGTCCCTCCAGCATGTCCTATTTATTTCAGTGCTGAGGTTCAAGTCTCTCGAGCGTGGCTCGATGGGATTTGGATTTTCTGAGGTGCAACATGTCCATTAATTCCGGGTTGGACATTGCTTTATAAGTCAGGCACAGATCGCCTCTGAGCAGGCGGTATGCCACTGAGTAGAGCTGGAGTTTCTTTAACCAGGCAGCATATGGCATCTGTTTGAGCCCTTTGATCCTCTTGGTGAGGTGCTTTTGGGGTCTTTTCAGTTGCTGCAGGTGTCTGGTAAGGTACATCCCAAAAGGGGCATTGTACTCAATTATGGGCCTGATGAGGGATGAGTAAAGAGGCACAATGACCTCTCCTGATCTAGATGTGAATCCCTTCATGATTAGGTGGGCTATATAAAATGTTTTTCTAACCACTTTGGCCACGTGGTTGTCAAATGAGAAATTGCTATCAATTTGGGTCCCCAGGTCCCTAATTACTTCTTCTGTACTTAATGGATTACCACCTATGTGGTAATTTGTGGGCACTTTGTTTTTGCCAAAGGGGATGACTATACACTTTTTGGCGTTTAGCTTGAGGCCATGGCTCTGGCACCAGTTGTCTGTTTCTATGAGGCCCTTTTGGAGGATGCTTGTGTCAGCTGGAGAGTCGATTATGGCGCCCAGTTTGCAGTCATCTGTGAAATTGGTCAGCCACAGTCCTTCCGTGTTGGCCTGTACCTCCGAGAAATATATACCGAACAAGAGAGGTCCCAGGACTGAGCCTTGTGGGACGCCACTTGTAACTGGTTTGGAGTCTGACATGGCTCCAGCAATTCTAACCATGTGGGTTCTGTCCTTGAGCCAGTTTGCAACCCATCTAGTGACATAGTGGTTTATATTTAAGCTGGTGAGCTTATCTATAATGCCCGAGTGGGGTATTGTATCGAAGGCTTTTGCGAGGTCCAGGTAGGCTGTATGGACCACCTTCCCCTCGTCAATGGCCTTGGTGACGGTTTCAAAGAAATCGACCAGGTTTAAGAGGCAGGATCTGCCCTTAACAAAGCCGAACTGGGTAGGATCTAGTGTCTGTAGGTCCCCAATATCTTTATTTATGAGGTCCATGATGATCCTTTCCATAGCTTTGCAGACCAAGCTAGTCAGGCTTATGGGGCGATAGTTTCCAGGATCCGTTGAGGCACCACCTTTGTGGAGAGGGACCACTGTTGCTGTACGCCACTCTTTGGGTACATATCCTGTTGTAAGGCTGAGATTGAACAGTAGTTTTATGTTTGGGTTTAGCTCTTCTTGGAGTTCATGTAGGATGCAGCTCGGGACACTGTCTGGTCCCATTGATGCTGTGTTTTTTGCTTTGGAGAGGGCGGCTCTTACTTGAGCATCTGAGATGTCAGGGGGGCAGCACTCTGCTGGGATAGATATTTGCCCTTTGGTGGGGAGTTTGCGCTGAACCTGTCAGCTAGGATGTTGGCAATGTCTGTGGGTTCAGTGTATTTTTTGTCATTTTGGACTAATTCTGAGCATATCTGGGAATTCCCACCCAGGTTCCTAACATAACTAAAGAAAGCCTTGTGATTATCCTTAGTGTCCTGTGCAATTTTTCTCTCGAAGCTGGCCTTAGACGATTTTATGAGTGCCCGTAGTTTTTTGCTAATACTGATCAGAGATGCCTTCCCTTTTTGGGATTTTGCTCTATCATGTAGTAGCTTCCTCCTTCTATTGTATAGTTTGTTTATGGCTGGGGTCCACCAGACAGGACGTCAGCCTTTGGAGGATTGGGTCTTGGTTTTATTTGGGATTGCATGATCCATGCATTCCTGAAGGTGTTCATAGAATGCGTTTATAAAGGATTCTGCGGTCTGGGCCGTATTTTCCACAGGCCCGGGGGCTTTGAAGGATTCCACCTTGGTTTGAGGAGTGTAAAATTTGCTTTAGAGAAGTTTTTCACTGTGGTTTTCTGGGCAGGGGGTGGGGTCAGGATGTGAATATCCAGTGAGATTAGTTTATGGTCTGATCTTACCAGTGAGGGATACACTTCTGGTCTGGAGCATAGAATCCCCATGTTGGTGATGATCAGGTCCAGTATGTTTTCCCCTCTTGTGGGAGTGGTAACAAGTTGTTCCATAGCATTTGAGTTTATAAATTCTAGGAACCTATGGGCTAGGGTGTTGGAGCTAGAGTAATGCTCCCAGTCTATGTTTGTGTAGTTGAAGTCACCCAGTATAATGGTGTTTGGAGAGACCTTCATATTTTCCAGTGTTCTCAGGAAGGCCGAGTGGGGTTCCTGGGTTTGGGAGGGTGGTCTGTAGCAGGCTATAAACTGGAAGGCAGTTTTACCCACTGTTAGTTGCACATGGATAGTCTCTGATGCTTCGTGCTGTGCCACCAACCTGGAGGCGTGGGTATCTTTGACGAATATTGATACTCCCCCTCCTTTTGTGGTTCGGTCCAAGTTTTGGGGCCGAAAAGCATGGTATGAGGTATCACCTGGTAGTGCTGTGCACATCAAGGATTGCTGGCTGACATATGTACTACTGAGTGCATCTGTTATCAACTGGGTATTCAGACACATTATAAAAAAGATTTTTTACAGTTTGTACTGTTTATAGTAAAGGTAACATAATAGAGTGTAAGAATTGTATCACTGTTTTGTACGTCACTTATGATGTTACTAATATTCTCCCTTTTTTTCTTTTTCCCTGCCCTTCATGTGTTTTTTTTCATGTTTTCCACAGCACAGCAGAGTAGGCCTGTCCCATGGGAGCCACATGCCCTCACTCCACTGAATATGGCACCATGTCCCAGCATGTCCAGGACAAACCCTGGTAGGACCTCCTCTGCTGCCTCTGAACTACCTGGGCCATCAGGTAGTTCTGCCCTGCAGGTTAAGCCAGTGGTTCCCTCTGGGAGCAGTGACAGAGGAGGTGATTTTATCAACCAGAATGAACTGACATTGTTGGTGTGTAGGATTGTGCACCACACGGTTGATGCATGACTATGCCTTGTGAAGACACTGCTCTACATTGTTGTTCTGAATAATACAAGGAGGCACAGACATCAGACACCGCAGCCATTTGTGCAGTGAGGTGACAGCAATGACAGTCCACTGGGTGAGGACTCCATTCTCATTGTCTCCAAACTTGACATCCATGGGGTCTTGATGTCCCACTCTCCCCAGCCATGGTGTCCACTCCCGTGTGTCCTTCAACATCCCTGTGTCTTGTCTTGTATGTCCTGTTAGTCTGCCATTGCTTCCTCACCTACCCACCTTACCTTACCCATACATGCCTAGGTCCTTACCCCCAGATTCCTCTCTCTCTCTCTACCAAAAAGGAAAAAGGGCACCTGTTCCAAAAAATATATCGTCCCATACATAGCTCTCCATTTCACACCAGTATCTTCATGACACCCTTGATTTGGTACAGTTGGCCATGCAACATGATTGTGGTATGCCACCTCACTCTCTGGAGATGACAATCGAAATTCAGCTAATAGTAATCATATATTATCAGGTTTTGCTGTTGCAGAAATGGATAGCTATGGTTCTTTCCTACACCCTTCCTGCACATTCCTGCCCTCTTTTCACTTTGTTTTATGCCCTGCTTGCTTCCCATTTCACCACTTTCCTCTCTTCCCCATTTCTTTTCTTGTAAGAATTATTGCACAATGGACCGAGATGATGTGCATTGCACAACAACACACGCCTACAAGAAAAGCAATTACTACTATTATATAAATCTGAATTTGAAACCACTACCATGTTCCACAAAAAATGATGATACAGATTCATGAGTATCCCGAGTTATAATATTTCTTTACACTTATAAGTATGTGAAACTATTACATACATCTGTAATTCAACCCAGTACCATCTGAATCAAAACAAGTTTGTCTCAATACATTAACAGATATACTATAGAGCCACTTGAGTAGCAAGTGTATTTTACACACTGAGCAGATAATTGCAGACTTCACTGTTCTACATACACCTGCTACTTAACTGAATCTTTGGCTGCAGGCAGTAATTGACTTCAGCCAGTGATAAATTCCTTTCATTGGCCACATAAAACTGGTTCCAAATAAAACAGTAGCCAATACTATTCCCTACTATTCTCATTTCTGTTACTTATTAACATTTTTATGTGACTTGCTTAGTGAGGCTGAATAATGCATAGCATAGTGCACACATAGGTAGGTACTAGGCTATTTGCCCGAGGACATTTATAAGCCTAGCCAGAGTGTGTCGGCTTTCGCCGCCCCATTGATTAATTAACTGATCTTCTGTCAAGCAGAGCCAATGACGTGATCCCAGGGGTGTATGTTTTATAAAAACAGATGGAGATTGTGCACAAAGGCTTTGTAAAACATTGGGAATTCAATAAATCCTACATGGAGTGATTTTCCATGTAGGCAGAGTGGCATGGTTCTAACATAGCAACCAGCAGTCATGCGATCCAGTAAACAGAGCAGATGGGTATGCACAAGCATGCAGACATGGAAGTGTCCGTGGCATGCAAATCACCTCATAAGCAGGTGAAATCCATGTAAATGAGGGTGTTTTGTGATCCAGGAAACAGCTAGGTATCCGTGCAGAACCCGTGTTGGTGTCAGAAGTGTACACAGAAAATAAGGGTGTACAGAAATGTAAAAATTGAACAGGGGCTGTAAAAGCCCAATTCAAAGGGCAGAAATGTCAAGCTAGGCACATATATGTGCAAAACTATGCCCTGTGAGTCCAAAAACTAATGCAAAATAATACAAAATAATATATATCTTTTAATACCCATATTACATTTGCATGGCATGCAGCAATGCGCAAACATGCTGTTATGAAAAAAAATATTACAATGTTTAAAAACTAAAAATAAGACATATGTGAGAATAATGCATTATAGTGCCCTGCAAAAAGTATGTACAATGATAGATGTCAGTGGTTGCTAAGAAGGCAGGCCCTGGAATGGTGAAGTATCCAGGTTATGTGCAAGGATCTGTATGAAAATGAGCTGGGCTTACTGAATTGCAAAAAATAGGCCACTGTATCTGCAGATAAAACCTGTGTAGCTGCAGAACTGTGTTGATGTCAGCAGAACAGGTAGCTGACATCAAAAGGGGCTGTGTCACAATATGTTTAAGCAGATTTAGCTCAACAGCACCCATTTGCATGGTGCGTCACTCAGCTAAGCAGGGGTATGTGTCTAGTGCTGCTAAGCTTTGTTTAGCTGTGGGACATTTGTTTTAGCTGGTTTAAGCTATGCTGAGTGTGCTCATGCATAGGGGTGTGTCCAGACTGCTGATAAGTGTTTATACTTGCAGCATGGGTTTGCATGCCATGCCGCAGTGCTTAGCAGGGAAGGGATTTTTAAAAAAGGAAATAGCCTGGGAAAGCCAATCTTGTCTAAATGACCGATAAGCCCTGTTCCACTAACACTGGGCCATTCAACCCCCTCAATGATATACTTAGCAGGTGGAATGCATCATAATCAGCCAATCACATAGGCTGCATCAGCAGAACCCCACTATAAAGTATGCATACACCCTACAATCTGATTTCTCACCCATAATCTGCACCATTGGAGTACAGACTTGATAATTTTAACTGACAGAATGCTAGGGGCTGCTGCTGTGCTACATCTGCATGTGCTAGAGGCTGAGGCCATTGCTGATGCTGGTGCTGAGAATAGGCCTATATTAAGAAGGAGAAGAGTGTTCAGGCCCAGGGTAAACTTCGAGAAACTATATGAGCTGGAGATTGTAGAGCACTACAGGGTGGACAGGGACATACTACAAGTACTCACTGCGCTTTGCTGCCATCAAATCAGCCCAGAGCCAACAGAAGGGAACCCATCTCAGAGGAAACAAAGGTATGTGTAGCCCTTAGAATACTAGCTAGATGTAATTTTCATAGA
>NC_056731.1:1978488601-1978606101 GCF_019279795.1 Protopterus annectens
TATGGCCTGTGTCTACACTCACCGATGCCATTGTCATCACACTTTCCTGCTCGATGCCACCACACTTTGACTCTCTGATATTTGTGGGCACAGGGGACTGGGTATGTGTAGGCATACCAGCTGTGTGTGGGGACAAAGGGGGAGGAAATGGGATGTCAACCCATGGGACAGATTCAGCCCCCAACTACTCCACCTGTGCCTCACTGTGGCCACCATCATCATCAGAGTCTGATGAGATACTGACATCAGGAGGTTGTGAGGGTGACAAACTCCAACCCCCATGGTCACCTGTGAGGAGGAAGACAACATAATTACATTACTACCTGTACTATTATGTATGTTGATCCACACACACACACACACACACACACACACACACACACACACACACACACACACACACACACACACACACGTGAGGTGCCACAACTGCAGTACACATACCACATCTTATTTCTGATCCCATGCACAACACACATGCAGCCTACAACATACAAACACAAGGCAGGACAAGTAAATCACATGCACTGCAGCTACGTTCAATTGCTGTTGCTACTACTATACACCTGTGAGATTAGCGATATGTCACTTTATGTAATAGACCTACACCTAGAACACAGTGCACCTGTCTTCAGCATGTTATTGCCCCCTGAATAGCAGACTGCATGGACCTTCACATAAATAAGTGCAAATATGTTATACATCCTACACATACACTACTGTGATTACTGATACAAGGCACTGCAGTTAACCCCTCCAAGACTGAACATACAAGTAGTGTACTCTGGCTAAGCATATCAGTTGTGTATACAGCAAAATGGCAGCCCTTAACATTGTTTGGGTATATATGAGCCATACAAACTCATTATCACACTCACTGGGTACAGGACAGTGGACTAAAGCCACACCTGATGTACCTATAGAAAGGTGAGGGAGATGTATTGTCAGCAATAACAAATGTGGCATTGTTATGGAATAATATGTGCATATAGCTACATGTACAGTAGGTACTGTGATACTGCCTACATTGCTGACATTCTGAGTATGTGTGCACAGGTGTGTATTACAAACAACCCAACCCCCAATGCAGAATGACCTGACATCAGTGTACTGGTATGCAGAGACTGCCACAATTACTGATACAGTATTACAGCGATTGACACAGGAGGCTTACCTAGATGCTCCTTTGCAGTGGAGGCTGTGGCACCCACCTCCACGATATATGGGGAGATGGATGCTTGGGAGCTGGTGGTTGATCCCAGGTTCACCAGGAATTTCTCTGCAGCTGAGATTGGTTCTGCTGCTGCAGAACCCCACCAGTGGCAGCATGGTCCCTGGCCACAGCAGCATCCCTTTGCTGAGCAACATTTACCATGTCCATCACCCTGTGATGGACCTGCTCATAGCTTCTGTCCTGTAGCCCCTACGAGGTTTACTGCTGTGACAGCCCACATCACAGAACATTGCTCATGATTGTGATGAGTTCTGGAGAGCAGAATGACATGATGCAGTCTTAGGTCATCCAGGATCACATCATTTTCCACAGCTGTAAATGGCAGATGCCTCCATCTATGCATTCTTTCTGAAAGGCAATAATAGGGGAACACATCACAGGACGACATACATTGCTCTCCACTATGTACACATCCTGCATATCCACATTGGACTGCACTATACACTGCTCCCTCCCACATCATACCCTGCCATCTATCACCAGAGTCTGTATGTGGGTATCAGCAACATAGTAGCAATATTGGTTATGTCCCTGTGTGACATGATGGAGTGTGCTGAATGTCTACAATTCCATCAATACCACCTACTGTGTTGCACTCCTTATGGCCAACATCTCACTAGCATGTCAGACAGTCACTGTTTGACAAATAGTTGTGTGTTATTACAAGTATATAGGGATAGTCCAGCAACAACTGTGTGCCACAATGACAGACAGCAATGCAAATGTGCTGTAGAGTATCTTCCCTGTAGGTGTCCTACTTCCCAGTACACAGATGCATGTGGAATGTGTACATGTATCTGATATATGTGGTCCCTTTGCCAGAAACATGTGGATGTCTGGCAAACAGTTGAACAATAATTGTTGGTTGTTCTTAGACTGTGGAGAATCTGGCTGTCACACTCCAGAACCTTCAAAAAACAATTTATGCTACATTAATATCTGTTACTGTATTCATACCTTTATGTTGTATGATCATTATGTACACTCTGTCGCTGAGGTTGTGCCTGTGTCCCCCACTACTAATGGCTATAACCTGCAGTCCTGCTGTACATGGTTTCCAGGTATGTTAGCCATAGCTGTCAAGTGATAAGATACAAATGTCAACAACACAGTGACCCATCCAGAGTACATCAAGGACAGTCAGGGACACTGGTACAATGTCTGAGCTATCCCTGTGTGACATTCACAGACTGAGAGGAGCTACATGACAGTATATCATGTGATATGCCATCTGTGTCAACCATTACTCACTGCCACTATGTCTAACACACAATCCAGTGGCATTCGTACAGGAGCCAACCGTTGTAGGAGGGAGTGAGAGTGCAACAGCTGTGATCTAAGTCACAGAAGATGGAGTTGAAAGGCATGGCTGTAGCTTTTGGACAGCAGACTATTTCCAATATGTCATTCCCAGAGATGTACTAGAGGCCTACTGTTGTAATCCATATTCCCTATAACTGCATCCTCCCATCTGTGTTTCCATTAGATGTGGAGTTGTATTATATACCTGGTAGAGTGCTGTAATGCTTTTGTAAAAAACTAATAACTAGAGATCATAAATCCTACTACACCAAACTTTAATCAACGCACCCCTCCAACCATAAACAGTTCTGGAATACTATCTCTTCTCTCCTCCATCCTGGCAACAAAGACAACCCCTGCCCCAATCCAAATCTCTCTGAACTTGATACCGCCACATTATTCAACTCCTTCTTTGTGGACTGCATATCTAAATTAGCCACATCCTTCACCATCCTTCCTCTCAGTCCTCACCCTCATCACATCCTTCTGACAGTATACAAAATCCACCCTCCTTCAAACTGAACCCTGTTCCCACAAGCATCATAAAAAAAACTCCTATCCCAACTAAAACTTTGTTCTTCTGCACCTGACTACTTACCCCCTTATTTCCTCAAACTTGAAGTCAACAGCGTAGCCCTACCTATCTCCATTTTAATAAACTGGTCCATCCATGAATCCCACATCCCATCTATCTGAAAACAGGCATTCATCATTCCACTCCACAAGGGTGGTAAAAACTATGAAACCACCAACTTTAGGCCAATTGCTATTCTCTCCCCATTCTCAAAAATACTAGAAAAATGTATTCAAACCCAACTAATGTCACATCTCACCAACAATAACCTCCTCACCCCCACACAACATGGTTTCCACCCTAGCCATAGTACCACTACAGCTCTTCTATCCTTCCTTTAATCCATCAACCAGGCCCGTAACAATGGCAAACTGGTATCTTCCTTATTTCTAGACCTATCCAAAGCCTTCAACACTGTCTCTCATCCCATACTCTTATCACAACTTTCCTCTCTCAACCTTTCCCCCACAACACTGTCTTGGTTCTCTAGTTACTTCTCTGAAAGAGTCCAAGCTATGAAATGGAAATCCTCTATATCATACTTCTACATACCCCCACTGGTGTACCCCAAGGATCTCTACTAGGACCTCTTCTTTTCAACATTTTCATTAACAACTTTCATCTCTCCATTCCAAATTCCTCTGTAATTCAGTACGCAGATGACTCCACTATCATCTGTACTGCTGACACAGCCTCTGACTTACTATTAAAAACTCAGTTAGCCTTTGCAAAAACTAACTGAAACTTGGATGCAGAACAACCACCTTGCCCTAAAGGCGACCAAAACCAAACTAATGATATTTACTCCTTCCAGAACTACCACCATTGATAATTCCTCCTTCACTATACTAACCCAAAAAAACACCCCCATTAAAATCGTATCTCACACAAAGCTCCTCGGTGTCATCATCGACAATCATCTAAAATGTGACATCCATATAAATACCACTATTAAAAAAACTCATCAGAAATTAGGTCTCTTGTGTCAACATAATCACTTCCTTACTCCAGCTACCAGAAAGACATTATCCTCCACCTACCTACTCCCCTCTCACACATATGGTGCCCCTCTGCTCTCCAATCTCCAACTCAGTTTACAATCCAAGTTAGAATCCTGCTACAATAAAATTAGCAAATTTGCACCACCTCCAAGTATTCATCCCATCACTGCCTCCCTCTTCAGTCTCTTCAGTGGCTTGAGTTATCAAACTACCTAAACCTGCTAAAACTTTCCACAGCTCATAAATTCATCTTCAACCCTTCTAACTGTCCAGCTCTCACCTCCACCTTTTCCCCCTATATTCCAAATTGCCCACTCCGGTCAGAAAACCAAAACCTATTACAAATTCACAAACCCTCTAGGCCCTCTGGCCACCTCCTGTTATTTTACTCCATAGCTAAACTTTGGAACTCCCTACCACCCTCCCTTCGAACCACTGCAAATCCCACCAAATTCAAATCCCTCCTTCACTCACATCTATCCTGCAAATGGATTTGCCCCAGCTCTTCACCCACATGAGTTCCCACTTTTTAATTTATCATTCACACTTAATACACTGCTCTTCTCTTGCATCCTCTATTCTACTAACATATGCTCTGTATATACTATACTATGTTCACTCTGTCTATAGAGCAAATTTTCACTACCACTAGACCTATACTACCATTGACTTATGCTAAATTCATTAAGTTGTAATGTAATATATACTGTATGTCTGTTGTTTTTGAACAGCTAAATTCACTAAGTTGTACTGTAACATGTACTATATGTCTGTTGTTTTGAACAAATTGTCCTCTTAATGATGGATCTAACTTGCTATTGATAATATTTTAACATTTTGAATTGTAATTTGTCTTGTTAATGTAACTGTGTCATGGAGCTTATCTCCCTAGGCCTCCACTGAAAATGGGCCTTTCAAAGCCCAGTGGACTTCCCTGGTCATCAAACTGTAATAATAATAATAATAATAATAATAATAATAATAATAATAATAATAATAATAATAATAAATCCTTAAGAAAGCTGATTCAGAAATGGCAGTCTGGCTTAGTAAAGCAAGGTAGAGACCTGTTTGCCATGGGCAGCTGCTTGCCTTTTGTAGGTAATGATCAATAACAGGTGATTGCCTGTGCACTAATCAGTGGCTCAGACTTGCTAATTGCATCCAGAACAGCTGGGTTGCAATTAACAGTGCAATATTTAAGGCCCTCATGTAGGCCTTGGCCCCTTTCCTAGGCTTTGAGATGGATATTACTGAGGTGTGTAGACTACAGCATTGCAGAGGGTAGGTATAAATACTGTCCACTGTTGGGATTTATGTGGTATGTCCACAGGTTTGCATGTTATGTTTGGCCATTGTCAAATGAGTTTCTGATTATGTAGCAGTTCAGTGTTAAACAATGTGGGTTGAGGTCAATAAGGGGGAAGACAGATGTGAGTGTCATACATCACACACATCAGAACATGCATGCATGCTGCTGCAGTAGATGCTGATCTATCAGTTGTGTATGTTTGTAGGGGCAGACTGTTACACATGTCCCTGTTGCTTGACCTCTGTCCCCCACTCCTTCGTGTATGGGTGTAGACTGGATCCCTTTCTCTAGGGGGTGTAAGGTATGGTAGGTATGTAGTGGGTAGCTGAATGTACTGATGCATATGTTACAGGCTGCAGCTGCTGTTTTTTGCCCAGGACTCATATTGCAGAGTATGAACACATTGGAAGAGAGCAATCTGTATGTGTCAGTGAGGAAGCAATTCTGTTATTACACAGAGCCGGGGAGAGGGTACCCATAACAGTCCTGGTGAAGCATGTGTTTAAAGTACATATGTTATCTAACAGTGCCAATCGGAGAGTGTTAGGCAACATATAGGTAGCCTAGACATATTTGTTCAGTGTATCCGTACCTACAGACCTTTGATGTGCTAAGATGGGTAGCAGTGAATGCAGTAGCAGCAACTTGTTTTGGTTAAAACTGAAAGACTCAGTCATTATTTATTGTATTCACAAGCATGTAATTGAAGTGCAACACACTGGATTCAAACCCAGGACTGTGGGTGGCAAAATGTACAGCATGCCAGGGATTTAATAGACTGAGCTACTGAGTCGATACTGCAGCAGTTGTATTTGCAAGATATATGTGCATGCATACAATCTATTACACAGGAATGGCATTAGCATGTGTGTTTGGATGGGTATGACATGTGACACTGAACTGTCTGTCATGATTTTCTAACCTCACTCTGAACTGACTTGTCAGTACTTTAGTGCACAGAAAAGGTTTTGTGACAACTGTGCCAAAAGTAGGTGGCACAACTGCGGTGATTCTGCAACAGTCTATGCAGTTGACAGCTATACCTGCTATCCCAGGCCTCATGTAAATACATCATTATTTATTCAAAGGTTCATAGGTTGGTACTAGGCTATCGGCCCTAGGGCTTATACAAGCCTAGCCATAACAATTCCCTGGCTATTTCTTCCCACACTATTTACATCCCTGGATCCCTGTCTAGCAGGGCGACTGACAGGATCCCCGGGGTGAATTTCCTTTCTCCCATCCAATCTTCAAGGTTTCTTTTGAAGAGGGCCAAAGAGGTGCTCTGCTTGACATGTATGGGCAGTCTATTCCAGAGTCTGGGGAGTCTCTGGGTCAGGAACCTATCCCTCCAGCATGTTTTGTTTATTGTGATGACAAGGTTTAGATCACTGGAGCGTGTGGCTTTGAGGGATTGGGATTTCTTTAAGTGTAGCAATTCCAACAGCTCTGGGTTTAACATGGCCTTGTATGATAAACAGAGATCACCTCTGAGTAGACGATATGCGACAGAGTATAGCTGGAGTTTTTTAAGATGGTCAGTGTAGGGCATCTGCTTTAGGCCTATGATTCTTTTAGTGAGGCATTTCTGCGGCCTTTCCAGTTGTTGCAGATGTCTTGAGAGATACATACCAAAAGGGGCATTGTATTCTATAATGGGTCTAATGAGGGATGAGTACAGTGGGGCAATGATCTCCTTTTTTTCTGGATGAAAAGCCCTAAGTGATGAGGTGTGCCACATAGAAGGATTTCCTGACTGTTGTGGCGATGTGGTTATTGAAGGTGAGACCACTGTCCACCTGTGTCCCTAAGTCTCTTATCACATTTTTGGTGTTTAGTGTACTGCCACCTATGTGGTAATTCACGGGTACATGTTTCTTCCCAAAGGGGATAACTATACATTTCTTGGAACTGAGCTTGAGCCCATGGCTCTGGCACCAAGCATCTGTTTCTGTAAGGCCCTTTTGTAGAGTATCCACATAATTTGGGGATTCAGTAATGGCTCCCAGTTTGCAGTCATCTGCGAACTTTGTTAGCCTGAGCCCCTTAGTGTTGGCCTGTACTTCAGAGAAGTAGATGCCAAGCAAGAGTGGTCCCAGGACTGAACCCTGAGGTACTCCACTTGTCACATGTCTGGAGCTGGATTTGGAGTCAGCTGTTTACTGGTTTGGTGTCTGCATCATAGTCCCAAGTACACTGCCAATGTTTCCAGAATATTTACAAGCACTGCGTCATTGGCAATCAGGATATGTTTATGGAAACACAGGTGGCACTTTAGAGCTGAGTGGCCTAGTGGACTAATTTCCTAAGCTGTATTTGAAAAGGTCATGGTTTCGAGACTTGGCTTGGCTAATATTTTGCATATGTGCCTAATAGTGTCAGAAACAAAGGTGATTAAGGCAGTTTTAAGCAGTTTTAAGTGGGTTTGCATGACGCGCCTTGATGCCATGTGCTGTTTGGCTCAGCTTAAATCCGTGCTAATTTAAAAAAAGAAAACAAAAAAGGGATGATAGGAAAGTGGTGAAATGAGGGCAAGCAGGGGGAAAAACATACTGAAAGGCATGTAGGGATGTGCAGGATGTGTGCAGGAAAGGACAATAGCTCTCCATTTCTTCAATAGCAACAGCTGTGCAGGTTATAGACAATTTGCAATTTGGAGCATCTGAGGGTAACATAAATTTGTTGATTCAGTCCTTTAATGATTAAAGTGTGTCCAGTGGACACGGGTGTGAAATGGAGAGCTATGTATGGGGCAATATATTTTTTTTGTGGGACAGATGCCCATTTTTTTTAAGGAGAGAGTGAGATGTTGGGGAAGGCCTATAGGTACATGTAGGGAGGTAAGCTGTGTAGGAGAGGTAGCATTTACAAACAAACAAGACCGACAAGACAGCATACAGGGGCAGTGTGTGACACATGCTTGGAGAGGTGTTGCGGAATCAGAGAGCTCTGTGCTTCCATATGGAAGCAGTGAGACTGAGCTCCCCATCCATGGGCAGTCAACATTGCTCCTTCACTGTCCCAAAGGTGGCTGTGCTGGGGGCTGGGCGCCAGGGCCACCTTGCCCCTCCAAGTTGGCCAGTCTGCCCTCAATCAAGCACAGGCAATCCTCATAGCCATGGTTCATAATCCTGAACACCATCCCTGGTAGCCCTTGCTGGGTGACAACCCCCCTCCATGACCACTCCCTTGGGGAAATAGACCCCATCCCCTGAGGCAGTTTCACCTGCTGTAGGTGGTGCAGAGCCAGCAGAGATAGCAGCACCAGGTTGGGTTCCAGACATGCTGGGACCCGGTGGCATGGCCAGCTGAGGTAGGGTAGGAGGATCATCAGGAACCAGCCTACCCAGTCGAGCTATGGTGTTGAGGTACTTCAAAGTGTATAGGTTAGTAATGAACAGAAAATTTCATTAGTTATAACAGCATGCCGGAAACTTGCAAATAACCCAGTAACATCACATTGCATAGCATATGGAACACAACAATAAGTAAGGTAACAAAAAGTATAGTAACAGCATGTTAGTAACAGTTACAGCATAAGGCCAACAATATAGGTAATTCAACAAGGTATGTTTGTTTTCAACCATTGTAATACATAAAAATAATAAAATACAAGGCCCAGCATAATGTTTTGGAACAACTGATGTTAATAGTAAACCATTATGGATGTATAATGAATAATAAAGAATGATGCAGATCAGGGGTGGGGTGAAAGATAAATACAGTTCATTAATAATGGTATAGGCTATATTTGCAACAGTACTCTTATATACTCTACAGGTCTGCCCTTACTTTATGTATATGAGTGCCCTATAGCTTCTGTTGCATGTACATACCTCTCAAGCTATCCACATGGTACAGTATGGGCCAAACTGTAACACCTACAAGTACACAACTGCAGGTGATTATTACATGTCAGAGGGACATAGTGTGACTGTGCTAGTCACATAACTCATGTCCATGATAGATCTGTGACCAAAGGATTAGGCAACAGTGATCACAGTCCATGACAGCGTGACACCTGAGAGACATGTATCATGCACAGTACAGAGAGTTTACAACTATCATGCCCTCTTTGGCAGGCATGAGGTTAGACTATCAGAAGACATTCACAAACACAACAGACATAGAGCCATATCAATATTATAATTTTATTTATTGTATTAACTTTTATTAGTATTATACTTGCTCCCTTTATTTTCTTACATCTTAACACATTGCTGAGCAATCCTTTTAGCACTCTGGTACATCTGAACACAGAAATTATTAACCCATTTGAACAGCTACTAGAGCCATTTATTTACCTGTAATTCCTGTGGGAAGAACAATTGTTAATAATACATAATTGCTTCAATAATATTTAGTAGTACTTGTCCCTGGATTCAAACCTCGGTCTGTGTGTAACAAAATGTTCATCACACCTATCATTTATCAACCTGAGATACTGAGCCACTGCTGCATATTGATTGACTGATATGTGCCTAGAGCTTACCTGGTAACAAACTGTGACCTGGTAATACAGTAAGAGTGTTATACAAGACTGTAGTGACACTTGAACACACATGCATGAGATCCATGCATGACAGAGGTTGTAGGTGAACTGTGGATTAATACATGGAATGCAGATGTAGACAATAATTTCCTAGTGGGTGGGAATATCTGTGATGTGTACAAGCCATATCAGAGTGTTGGGTTGGCTACCTGACCATATACAGATGCAGATGGTATATTTGCAGTCTACAGCTATTAGAGTTTCATACTTGCCTACAGCAACATACCTAACAGCAGGAATGCATATAGCTGAAATGCCATGGTTAACACAAGACAGTCCTGACATACACAATATACCCTAGGTGGTCCTATTATTTCTTCAGATCTTAGTGCAGAATAAATATCATAATGCATTACATCTTGTAGTACAGCTCTACATCTACAGTTTAGCAGAACACATTTTATTAGCTAACCTTCAGTCTCTTTCTGGTATTGTTTGTGTTTGTACATCACAGCAGATGTAATTCTCGATTTCATGACCAACAGCCCAAAATACACACATATTGCACAACACAGCTTTATTAGGGGTGACTTCATGGCAGTGATTGCTATGGATTTCCAGTCTATTCACGAATAGTTCATATAATGCAGGTGTTGCAATACAGCTGTAATTCCGCACTTAATGCAGTAGAAACATTTATTTCTTTCACACTATTAATGCAGTTGAAACTTGATTCCAGTAACATTATTACTGCACTAGAATCTTTTTATTTCCATAACATTATCAGACTTCATCCTTTCATCTTTATTGAACTGTACCTGGCATTACTCACTTATTTCAATCCAGGTCTATGACCACATTCATTGCAGTACAATCAAAACTGAATATACCTAGTGGCAGTTACTAATTTACTCCTTTTTGTTTATATGACTATAGATTGCAAGTTACATCTGTACTCACCACACTTACTGTGCAACCTGGCCAGGCACCCTGCATGGGTCTGTAAGTTGCAAGCTCTCTCCTCATTAGCTGTGGGGAGAGAAACACAGCATTATGCATACCTATCTATCACACATTCAGAGTAGGCTTTGGTAAAACAATGATAATACTTATAAACTCATGTAGCATTCCCTTCTTGAGCATCTTGGACCCAGGTGGCCAAGAGATCTCCCTTACCACAATTCAGGTCATCATAATGATGACACATCTGTTCACCTGTGTGGGAGATACCAGTTGCACTGGTGAAATCACATGCCAGCCAGTCCCAGACCTCTGCCTTGTACACAGATCCCTGGAATTGGCCCTGCAGCAGCCGGATGTCGTAGTCTTTCACAAGGAGTCCAGCCATGCCCCTAGACTCCAGAATGCCCCAACACTGCACCCAGAGGTGTGCACCCTCTCCAACACCTGCCATAGTGCCTGTCAAGTTCAAACTCCCACTGGTTCTGCTGTATTTCCACCTGTTGCACTTAAATAAGCCTGTTTTCCTACCCTTTACTACCATTGGGCATTTTTTTAAAATGTGGCCCATTGCTTAGCACAACTCAAACCCACTGAGCTTAGCTGAGCACTGCTTAAACTGGCAGTGCTTAGCAGTGCACAAACCAACTTAGCTGGGTTGCACAATGCTTAAACGGGCATTGCAAAGTGGTGCATCGCACCGCTTAGCAATGTTCAACCTGGCTAAGCAGTGCTAAAACATTCCTTGTTTAAGTAGTCCTTGCCAAGGCTAAGCTCTGCTTAGCAGAGCTTAGCTGAGAGCAGCAACACATGATTTAAAATGTATTGTCAGAATTTGCATTTGCAAAATAAATGCTTCATAATCTGTCTGTGTATTCAAACCCTGCACCTACTGCGCACAAGGCTGTCAATCTAACCATTTGGTGACATGGATATGTAGAATTCTGCTATACTTTTATATATACCTCTCTGGTACTTTTAAGTACTGCTAACCACTGTGCAGAACCACCCAAACCCACTCAGCTATGCTTAAACTTGACCTTTGCATTCATAATTAAATGTATCCAGTTTTTATTTTTAGATGTCTGGCACGGGTCCATTGCTGTGCACCACACTGTGCAATGTAAACACAAAAAAAAAATGTACTTTTTCGTATATATGCCTATAGTGATATCCAGCACATTGACAGTACAGGGGATGTGTCACTCATCTCCAGACACAGTGACACACACCCTACACTGATTCAATTACCATGTTACATGGCTTTCCCTCAATAATGCACCTTTATTAATATGCACGGTGAGCTACCGAGGTGGTTCCACATACATGGCCACAGTACCCTCCATGTAGGCTTTACACTATGCCTACATGAATTTTATTAAATCCCCAGGTAATGTCTTTTGTACAATGATGCTTCATACACAGTTAATGTTTAAATGTGACATTTGTGATATAAGGAGCAAACACTGGAGAATACAAAGGGTAAATATGACCATAACATGTGACAGTTAATACTGATTATATAAAATCCACCTGCAAAGGATCTGACTGTGTGTGTGGATGGGTTAAGGGATTGTTGATGGAGAAAGATGGTACTGGGTTCAAAATGGGATGTAGGCATGAAATTTGCAATTATGTATACTCATTTTACATACATTTACTAATACTACTGCCATTTACCATTAAGCAATGATTCCTTAAAGAAAAGAAATGGGGAAGATAGGAAAGTGGTGAAATAGGAAACAAACAGGGGGAAAAACAAAGTGAATGGATGACAGGAATGTGCAGGAGGGGTGTAGGAAAATAACATAGCTATCCATTTCTTCAACAGTAAAAACTGACCAGATGTATACAATATTAGCTGAATTTGAACTGTCACATCCAGAGACAGAGGTGACAACAACATAATCATGTTATATAGTCAATTGGACTGAATCAAGTGTGTCAAGTAGACTTGTGTGCGAAATGGAGAGCTATGTATGAGAAAATCTTTTGGGGTGGACAGGTTCCCTTTTTATTTTTTGTGAGAAAGGAATTTTGGGGAAGGGCCATAGGCATGTCTTGGCAGGCAAGTTGGCAAGGTGAGGAAACAATTGCTGACAAATAGGACATACAAGACAAGATATAGGGATGGCAAAGGACACAAGGGGGCGTGAACACCATAATTGGGGTGAAGGTGGGGAAATCAAGGTCTCATGGATGTCAGGACAGGTGGTAGTGGGAATCAAGTCTTCAACCAGTGGACTGTCACCACTGTCCCCTCACTGCGCCAGTGGCTGCAGTGCCCAATGTGCGCATCTGCCGTGGGTACTCTGTACCAGAACAGAGAGCATGCACTCCATCTAGCAGAGGTATGCATCCAACGTATAGTGGACAATTATACGCACCATGTTGACAACTCATTCCAGGTGATAAATGCACCCCTGCACCACTGCTGCCAGAGGGGACTGCAGGCCTATACACTGGGGCAGAACTATTTGAGGGCCCAGGTAGTACAGGGGGAGCAGAGGAGGGTGCTGCCAGGCTGCAGCCCAGATGTACTCAGCCTCAGTGCTATAGCTGGTGGAGTGGTAGGAGGATCACATGGGACCTGCCTACCCTGCTGTACTGTAGTAATAAAAAAATGAACATACAATTATAAAAAAAATGAAAGTAAAATAATTAGACACATAAATGAACAAAGAAAAACAAGAATTAAGCATATTAATAAGGGAAATAAGGAAAATAAATTATATAACAAATACAAACAAAATCAGAAATGAAAAATAAAAAAACAAAAGCATTGCAAAATTATACATAATAACAGCAAAATGAACATAAATTAATTAAAAAAAGATAAGGGGAGGGATGAGAGAAAAAAGGAAACATTACTAACTTCATAGTTAATATACAAAAGCTTTCTATACTTGTTTCATTCTATTCTGTTATGTTTTACTTTTTACACTACCAACTCCTAAGAGATTTCTTTGCTACTTTGAAGACTACCGAGTTGCTAACAGATGGACACTGTAGTACTGATCAGAATGCAGCCAGCAATCATTTATGAGTGCATATATTGCACATATGCATGCTTACACTTGACAGCAGGTCAGTCATGCCAGAAATATTAAGGTCTGAAAGTAACTTGCTAGAATGATGATTAGCTAACTGTATTGTGTATATAATGCTGAAAACATAACACTATTGTATACACTATTGTATAGGTGGGAAGTATGGTCTTTGAACCCACAACCGCTGACTACTGTAATATAGCACTTTTCTTTTGGACTACGGACTACTGCATGCATAATGTCCTTTTACACTTTATACATGCCTGCTCAGTGTTATTTGACAATGTGAACCAGTTGCTTTGTGCTACAAAGTCTGCCATGCATACTTTCATTTACAGTTGAGATATGCATGCTTAGTTATATACAACTGTCTGAAATAACAAGCAATTCATTTCTCAGTTAAAGCTACAATAACAGTACTTTATATATACATACACACCACATGCTTCCGTCATCCTTGCCAGGCATGCTCCATGAGACCTCACATTCAAGGCCCTTCCTTCAGCAGCTGTGGAAAAGAAAAACAAAATGGAGTGTCATTATGAATACCCTTCTTGACTATATTCAGCCATAACTTTTACTACTAGTCAATGCATTTTATACTAACACATATGTGTAGTGTGCCCTGCTCTACATTCCCTGATCCACTGATCAAGGGTATCCCTCTTCCTCTTATGGAGCTCATCATAATGATGGTGACACTGCTCACCAGTGACTGGGAATGCTTGTCGCATTAGTCAAAGCCCTAGCCAAACTAGTCTAGGTCTCAGACTTATACTGAGACCCTGAGTAGTCCTGTTGCAATAGGTGTGGGTCATGTTCCTTAACTAGGACCCTAACAAAAACTTTGGACTCCTGAACACCCCAGTGCTGCATATGAAGTGCACACCTTCTCCAACACCAGCCATTTCTATTAAAGATCAAGCTCAATGTTGAATGAGCATTTCCTGCCAATTCCACTTTAAATAGATGTTTTCCCACCAGTTGCATGTATCACATTTACTGAGAGTGCTCCCTGTCTGTTTTTTTTTTGCTACATTTGAAAATACTGAATTCTGCTTACCATCACGCAAGCATGATAAGCCAGGGTGCCCAATAGTAAGCGGTGCACAACCATGGGCAATAAAAAAGAAGAAAATGCAATTCCAAAGATGCAGTTATTTAGGTAGCTCTATTATTGCAGAAATATACTTGCATCAACATAGTACACATTGCACCCACAGTCATACTTTTCATAATATATGCACAATATGCATATAAATGATTAGATAAACATAACTGACACAATATTAGTGTCTCAGCCCTCATGCATGTAAATATTAATAACAACTACATGTCAAGTGTTATGAGTGAGAGTAAATGTGACATGACATAAAACAACATTAAAAGTGATTCCAATATTTATCTTCTGATTTTGTTTTATATTTTATTACAATTTTATATAAGATTTCATTTCCAATTTTAGATTTATTGTAGATGATTTCATATAAATAAATTAAATCTCTCTCTTACCTTGCAGTATCTCCTTATCTGCAAACTATCAGTCAAGTTTGTCTTTTTCATCTTCATACTGACAACGTACTGTTAAAAGTCCTGCATGCTGCATTAAACGGTTGCAACAAAACTCTCTCATCACACAGCTCTGTTCTCTTACCTTGCAGTATCTCCTTATCTGCAAAGTATGTTGGCTTAGTTTTTACATTTTACAATATACTTATTTAAGGCATTATCTACTGTACTTTCTAGTAAGTTGGTATGCTGTAAAGTAGCTTGGCAGCAAGGACCACCCCCATTTCTCCCATTTCTTAATAGACTGTCTGTTAGATTCCACAAACGTATGTCTATTACATGCTGGACTCTAGCCTGTGTTAAGATATTTCTTACCCAGCCTGTTTTAAGTTATTTCTTACCAGATAGTACTACACAACAAAACCTCTTGTTCTTACTATGAACAGTACATAGCCTTATTCTGTTAGAGTTTTTAGTGATTGTGCTTGACTCTGGGCTTGGCTCTAGCCACACCTTGATAGAGTGCTGTAAACTCTCATAACCCCCACCCCACCAATTAGACCTCTGCAGGAGGTGATATTACCTACTGGGACTCCAGGCCCCATTTTCAAACTGGTTTCTTCCTTGCTGCTGACTCCTTAACTGTGTTTCCTTGCTGCTGACTCCTTAGCTGCGTTTCCTTGCTGCTGACTCCTTAGCTGCGTTTCCTTGCTGCTGGCTCCTTAGCTGCGTTTCCTTGCTGCTGACTCCTTAACTGAGTTTCCTTCCTGCTGACTCCTTAACTGCGTTCCCTCAGCTTGCTCTGTAAGTTCTTTTACTTGTTTACCTGTTTTGTTCTGCTCTTCTCCCTATAGCTGCACATGTAATTAATCCTTCCCTCTATGGTCCAGGAAATAACCCCTAAAGGACTTCCATTACGGGACACTGCCACAACCTTCTAAGGAACTTCCAAACTATAACCCCATCAGGATAAAATATAAAGTGTGTATACTGCAGTCTTTTATTAGTGCTCACCACCATGGTGCCTGTGCTTTACCCCGTGCTTGCAAAGTAGCCTACAGTGGTCCTTAACTCCCTTACCTCCTATGCTACCTCATATATATTTTTACCACTAGGTGGCACTGCTCTCCCACTTACTGATTAAGATCTCCTAAATCTATTTTCCTTCTTTCCCAAGCTATCCCCCACTCCCATTCATACTTGCCCCACTGGCCTGCTTTTACTTGACTTGAGCTGTATTTCACCACCTTACTCCCCTCAGCCTCGTTTTCCCCTGCTGCCCCTGTACTTCATTCACAAAAGACACTTTTCTGCTTCAGCTGGCTTATTGGTTTCAGCCAGCCACCTTCTCTTTAGCTCTTCCCGCTCCGTTCCCCCTACAGGCTCACTCCACTCTCCCCCACCACCAATTCCCACCCACCCCAGTACTCCTACCTTTATTGGAACCCTAAACCCCTCCCTCTCTCTATCAACCAATCACCTCCTCTGCAGCACCACCCCCTTTTCCTTCACCTGCCTATCTCAGTAACTCCTCCTCCCACCTAACTCCCTAATTCATCTCCCACTACTATATTTTTTCACTTCTCCACCATGCCTGGACTCCTACCTCAAACCATTCTCACCCAAACTATCTGCATTTTAGTCTTATTCCCTTTATATCTCACTACCTCCTACTCCCACAAACTACTCCATCCACCCTTCCTATCCTATCCCCCCACTACCAACCTCCTTTCTTATCATTCAAAAACACACTTCCACAACATATCCACTTCAGTAGTTCAACCCAATCCACTCCACTACTTCAAAATAAAATTATTTCCCCCTCAACTTAGTACTACACTCCTAAGCTAATACTTTAATTCCCACAACTACTAAACACCAAATTAAAAATACTACTACCCTTCCTCAACTACCACTGCTTAGCTAGAGACATACATCCAAATCCTGGACCAAACACTACCTGTACTGCTAATCTCCCCAGCTTAAACTATAAAGCTAACCATAAATACCTCAAATTCTTCACCATTAATGCACAAAGGTTAAGAAATAAAGTAACCAAATTCCATGCCTGGCTGAACTACAACCAACCCGACATTGTAGCCATTTCAGAAACATGGCTAAAACCTCACATTAGTGACTCTGAAATCCTTCCTCCTGGATTCCAATCCCTCAGACATGACCGCCCAAACAGAAAAGGGGGTGGGGTAGCCTTAATCTACTCTAACCTACTATCCATCACTCCATACCCTAATCTTATCCCCACATTCAATAACACAGAACTAGTAACAGGCCTGAACTTGATCGAAGGAAGGACACTGAGGAAACTCGGAGCTATAATATATAACATTAAGTATCCTGTTTTTTGTTTATTTTGCTCTTTATTTCTTTGTTATTTATAGCACTTTGTGTACTGTGCATTTTTCTAGCTAGTTTCACTGTGTGTGAGGTATTAACTGGAAATTGTCCACTTTATTAAGCATCTGTTGGGTTGTTTGTTTGTAATAATTTGTTGCAGTTAAACTCTTTTTTTCTAGAGGCTCCTTTAGCTGTTTAAAACTTTCATTTAAAGGCTCACTGCTGCTTTTCAGGTGTGAGAAACATTTCTGCAGTTTTGTTCAAAGTAGTGGGAATATTTGTAGCATTTCCATGTTCAGGCTTGTATTTGGGCATAGTGTTTGTGGAGGCTGTGTGTCTGAGCACATATTCAGGGACATCTCAGTTTAGCCAAAGCCATCAGGCATTTCAGTGAGAGAGAATTGTTTGAGGTCATTGGCTGACTGAGGTCACCTGGACTACATCTTAGACTAAGCACCTCATTGGTTCTTTTGAGATTTCTTTCTTAAAAACTGTCTCAGGTTTCAACTTTCTGTTACCTAAGAAGTTCATTTGTGAGTGTTCTGCCATTTCACATTGAGCTTGATCGAAGGAAGGACACTGAGGAAACTCGGAGCTATAATATATAACATGAAGTATCCTGTTTTTTGGTTTATTTTGTTCTTTATTTCTTTGTTATTTATAGCACTTTGTGTACTGTGTATTTTTCTAGCTAGTTTCACTGTTTGTGAGGTATTAACTGGAAATTGTCCACTTTTATTAAGCATCTGTTGGGTTGTTTGTTTGTAATAACTTGTTGCAGTTAAACTCTTTTTCTAGAGGCTCCTTTAGCTGTTTAAAACTTTCATTTAAAGGCTCACTGCTGCTTTTCAGGTGTGAGAAACATTTCTGCAGTTTGTTTCCCACCCTGCCTCCCTGTTGGTATAGTGTTTTTATAGTTGGTGGCTTTGCAGTTGCCCGCCCCTAGTGTAAATTTGATCTGGGACCCTCCTCCCAGTCTAGTGTCATTACCTCATTCTACCCAGTACAGGGAGAACATTTGAGAAGGCCAATCAGCTTAGTTTCTGCTACTCCTTTCTCTCTTTCCTTTCTCTCTTTCCACTTAAAAAAAAAAAATTATCTGCTTTTACTGTATTTGTGTTTCTTCCTACTTTATTTTGCTTTTGCGTCATCTTAAAAGTACTCAGTTGTATTTATTACTGCTTGGTGTAACTCATTCTAAGCCTTTTAGTTTAAGCACTTCGGCTTCAGACCAGTTGTTTTACATTAAGAAGGTTTGTGGCCTGCACTGTGGTGGCAGGACAGGTAGCTTACATCCTTCTAAGTTGGGAACTGCTGATTGAGGGCTCAGTGTCTGTTATTCTAAAAGTGTATTAGTTCTGGTTTAAGCACTTGGGCTTCAGGCCAGTTATTTTACATTAAGAAGGTTCGTGGTCTGCACTCTTGTGGGAGGAGAGGCTGGACTCTGCCCTTCTGAGCTGGGAATTTCTGGTTAAAGGCTTATAGTGCCTGCATATTTGAACTGTTTCTTACTGAAATTGGTACACCTTGTTTGCTGTAGCATAGACTAGATCCAGGCCTGCTGAATCTAGCTTTGTTTGTATGCTTGTTGTTTGTTTGCTTGTTATTTCCCTGAAATGCTAATTTCACCTAAAACGCGGCTTTTCAGCGCTTCTGTGGATCCCTAGTGATATTTGCATTGCTTACTGTACTTATTTCCTTGTTTCACTTGAAAGAAAGTTACTGTTTGTTGTTTTTGCATTTAAGTTACCTGTAACACATTGCATTTAAGTTACCTGGCACTTGCTCACTAAGTCAGCACTAAAAAATTAAAAGCACTACACCCTCACAAACTGCCCTTGAGTACCTTGTTCCCCATTGGCCCTTTTTTTCAATTATAAAGGAATTCCCAATACTATTCTAGCATGTCCAAAGGTCAATTGTCAATCTCTTCTCTGGTCCAGCTGGTGAATCTGGGAATCTTGAGGCAATGTTACAACTGCCTCATGTAGACAGACAACCCTCTCCTTCTCCCAACAAATTCCAACACATGTGAGAGATGCAACCATATAGCCAAACTGGAGGCTAAGCTCTCTCAACTCAGTACTGGTGTAACTAGTCAGGAGGAGAAGGAAACCACACTCACTACAATTCCAGTCTCACATAGACCTACCATGACAGCAAACCAAACACATAAACACACAAAAACATACTCGGAGGCTCTAAATAAAAATCTTCCTAAGCAGCAGAGACCTCCAAAGCAGACACCCAAGCAACCGCTACTCCAAAACAAAACACGTGCAACATATAGTTCACAAAGCCAGTGTGCCAAACAGTCACAGCTCTTAAGGCTAAACAACACACCTGATACACTTGTAATAGGTGACTCTATCGTCAGGCACACTGATGTCCCGCTCACCAGGCTGAACAAGGAGAAGGTCACGGTGAGCTACCTGTCGGGCGCTAGGATCCGCCACATAACACAAGTACTCAGGTCACTCCAAGGCAAGTACATATATGACTCAGTCATTGTACATGCTGGTGTGAATGACCTGAGACGTACCACCCTGGACTACATGAAAAGAGACATAGAGCAGCTCTCTGAGTATGTAGCCCAGGCCGGTATGACCCTGACCTTGAGTAGCATCTTACCCTCACCAAGAATGATGCCACAATATGAAGACAAGATGATCAATTTCAACAATTGGCTTAAGTATTGGTGTCATTCAAAGGGGATCCAATGCCTGTCAGCCTGGGATGACATGCTCGACAAGCCATGATGCTTCGCTAGGGACGGCTTGCACCTGTCACCCCTGGGCTTTCGGATATTGGCAAAGGCTCTTGCTACCCCCATAGTGCCATTTTTAGGCAAGGCTCAAAAGACAAGCCCACCTCCACAGGTATCACAAGGGATAAGAAACTAAGAGTAATGCTACTCAATGCCAGAAGTCTAAACCTCAAGATGCATGCACTCGAAACTCTCCTTAGCATGGAGAACATCGATATCTATGCAGTAACAGAAACCTGGTTCAAGGCTCCCGAGAGCATCCCAGCACTACCGGGTTATACCTCATACCATGCTTTTCGGCCCCAAAACTTGGATCGAACCACAAAAGGAGGGGGGAGTATCAATATTTGTCAAAGATACCCACACCTCCAGGTTGGTGGCACAGCACGAAGCATCAGAGACTATCCATGTGCAACTAACAGTGGGTAAAACTGCCTTCCAGTTTATAGCCTGCTACAGACCACCCTCCCAAACCCAGGAACCCCACTCGGCCTTCCTGAGAACACTGGAAAATATGAAGGTCTCTCCAAACACCTATATATTGGGCAACTTTAACTACCCAAACATAGACTGGGAGCATTACTCTCGCTCCAACACCCTAGCCCAAAGGTTCCTAGAATTTATAAACTCAAATGCTATGGAACAACTTGTTAGCACTCCCACAAGAGGGGAAAACATACTGGACCTGATCATCACCAACATGGGGACTCTATGCTCCAGACCAGAAGTGTATCCCTCACTGGTAAGATCAGACCATAAACTAATCTCACTGGATATTCACATCCCGACCCCACCCCCTGCCCAGAAAACCACAGTGAAAAACTTCTCTAAAGCAAATTTCACACTCCTCAAAACTGAGGTGGAATCCTTCAAAGCCCCCGGGCCTGTGGAAAATACGGCCCAGACTGCATAATCCTTTATAAACGCATTCTATGAACACCTTCAGGAATGCATGGATCTTGCAATCCCAAATAAAACCAAGATCCAATCCTCCAAAAGCAGACGTCCTGTCTGGTGGACCCCAGTCATAAACAAGCTATACAATAGAAGGAGGAAGCTACTACATTATAGAGCAAAATCCCAAAAAGGGAAGGCATCTCTGATCAGTATTAGCAAAAAACTACGGGCCCTCATAAAATCATCTAAGGCTAGCTTCGAGAGAAAAATTGCACAGGACACTAAGGATAATCACAAGGCTTTCTTTAGTTATGTTAGGAACCTGGGTGGGAATTCCCAGATATGCTCAGAATTAGTCCAAAATGACAAAAAATACACCAAACCCACAGACATTGCCAACATCCTAGCTGACAGGTTCAGCGCAAACTTCTCCCCCCCTCCCCACCAAAAGGGAAAATATCTATCCCAGTAGCGTGCTGCGCCCTGACATCTCAGATGCTCAGGTAAGAGCTGCCCTCTCCAAAGCAAAAAACACAGCATCAATGGGACCAGACGGTGTCCCGGGCTGCATCCTACATGAACTCCAAGAAGAGCTAAACCCAAACATAAAACTACTGTTCAATCTCAGCCTTACTACAGGATATGTACCCAAAGAGTGGCGTACAGCAACAGTGGTCCCTCTCCACAAAGGTGGTGCCTCAACAGATCCTGGAAACTATCGCCTCATAAGCATGACTAGCTTGGTCTGCAAAGCTATGGAAAGTATCATCATGGACCTCATAAATAAAGTTATTGGGGACCTACAGACACTGGATCCTTCCCAGTTCGGCTTTGTTAAGGGCAGATCCTGCCTCTTAAACCTGGTTGATTTCTTTGAAACAGTCACCAAGGCCATTGACGAGGGGAAGGTGGTCCATACAGCCTACCTGGACCTCGCAAAAGCCTTCGATACAGTACCCCACTCGGGCATTATAGATAAGCTCACCAGCTTAAATATAAACCCCTATGTCACTAGATGGGTTGCAAACTGGCTCAAGGACAGAACCCACATGGTTAGAATTGCTGGAGCCATGTCAGACTCCAAACCAGTTACAAGTGGCGTCCCACAAGGCTCAGTCCTGGGACCTCTCTTGTTCGGTATATATTTCTCGGAGGTACAGGCCAACATGGAAGGACTGTGGCTGACCAAGTTCGCAGATGACTGCAAACTGGGTACCACAATCGACTCTCCAGCCGACACAAGCATCCTCCAAAAGGGCCTCATAGAAACAGACAACTGGTGCCAGAGCCATGGCCTCAAGCTAAATGCCAAAAAGTGTATAGTCATCCCCTTTGGCAAAAACAAAGCGCCCACAAATTACCACATAGGTGGTAATCCATTAAGTACAGAAGACGTAATTAGGGACCTGGGGACCCAAGTTGATAGCAATCTCTCATTTGACAACCACGTGGCCAAAGTGGTTAGAAGAATATTTTATATAGCCCGCCTAATCATGAAGGGATTCACATCTAGATCAGGGGAGGTCATCGTGCCTCTTTACTCATCCCTCATCAGGCCCATAATTGAGTACCATGCCCTTTTTGGGATGTACCTTACCAGACACCTGCAGCAACTGGAAAGACCCCAAAAGTACTTCACCAAGAGGATCAAAGGGCTCAAACAGATGCCATATGCTGCCCGGTTAAAGAAACTCCAGTTCTACTCAGTGGCATACCGCCTGCTCAGAGGCGATCTGTGCCTGACGTATAAAGCCATGTCCAACCCGGAATTAATGGACATGCTGCACCTCAGAAAATCCAAATCCCATCGAGCTACGCACTCGAGAGACTTGAACCTCAGCACTGAAATAAATAGGACATGCTGGAGGGACAGATTCATAACCCAGAGGCTCCCTTCACTCTGGAATAAAATCCCAGTCCAGGTTAGGCAGAGTCCCTCATTGGCTGTCTTCAAGAAGAATCTTGATGAGTGGATGGGAGATTGTAGGTTTACCCCGGGTATCACTTCTGTGTCACTGTTAGACAGATGCACAGTATACTAACCTCGATAAAGGGCATAGCAAAATTAATTTAAAATGGGTGGCGAAAGCCAAACACACGCTGGCTAGGCTTATAAATGCCCTAGGACAGATAACCTAGTATGAACCTATGAACCTATGAAAATTAAATAACCACAAAAGCATTTGTACCATTACTCTCTATATCCCACCTGGTAACAACACCACTACTCTGGAGGACATATTCCTCTGGACCTTCACCAATATTAAGCAGGAGACCTAAATACTTGGAGACGTAAACATCGATTGGAATAAAATCAATAATCCCAATCCCACTATATCCATCAAATTATTTAACTATAGACAAATTACTAACTCCATCACCAGGCCCAATAAAACAACCCCCCAAGTTACCACACTAGACTGGATTTTAGCTTCCCATCCCAATAAAACTCTGGCATCACACCCCACCCTATAGGAGACCACTTGCCAGCATTTATCTACCGAGCTACCGACTCCTCTCCTCACCTACACCAAGTCATCTACACACATAACCTCACAAACTTTGACCCAACTACCTTCTCTAACTCCCTCAAACAAACAAATTGGAACCCACTAAAAACTCTTCCACTAGATAATGCCGTAGAAATTTTCACCTCCTCCTTCTTAAACATCCTCAACTCCCTAGCTCTATCAAGAACAATAAAAGTAAAAATGAAATCCACCCCTTGGCTAACCAAAGATACCAAAAAAAATTATGCTACAAAGAGCCAGATCCTGGAAAACATACCATCAAAACTAGCAGCCTGAACTTTTCTTAAATATAAACAACTCTGCAACCATGCTAAAAAACAAATCATCAAAGACAAAAAGTCATACTATATTAAGCTCCAATCTAACCAATCTAAAAGCCCAAAACAATTCTGGAACTCCTTTAATTCTCTTCTCAACCCAGGTACCAAAAGCAACCTCTGCCCTGACACCAGCAAATCTGACCCTGACATTGCCACTCTATTCAACTCCTTCTTCACTAACTCCATAGCTGAACTGACCAAAACCTTCCCTAACAATAACCCCTCCCCTCATTCCACCCTTTTGTCACCACCATATACAACACCCTCTGCACCCAACCCCCTGTCTATAATCAACCTTAAACCCATCTCAACATCCTATATAAAAAAAAATTACTCCAAATTAAAACCTTGCTCCAGTGCCCCTGACAATATCCCATTATCCTTCCTAAAAATAGCCGCAGATGGTATTGCTCTTCCCATTAGCATCCTGATCAGTAGATCCATGCTAGAATCTTATGTTCCCAAACTATGGCACACTGCCTTCATTCTACCTCTCCATAAAGGAGGCAAAAACAATAACATCTCCAACTTCCTCCCCATAGCCATCCTTTCCTCAATTTCCAGACTACTAGAAAAATGCATTCACATTCAGCTCATGCCATTCTTAGCCAATAACCAACTAATCACTCCAATCCAACACGGCTTCTGTCTAGGCCATAGTACAACCACTGCACTTTTCTCCTTCCTAGAGACAATAAATCTTGCCCAGGACTCTGGAAAAATAATTTCTACTGTTATCCTAGATCTGTCCAAGGCATTCGATACCATCTCCCACACCCATATTCTAAACCATCTCTCCGACCTTAATCTTTCCAAGAATACCTTATCCTGGTTCCCTAGCTACCTCTCCAATAGATCTCAAGCTGTAACATGGGGGATAGACACCTCAACCTTCCTTCCCACCCCCACTGGGGTTCCCCAGGGATCCATACTCGTCCCAATGCAGTTTAACATCTTTATTAACAACTTCCATAAAGCCATACCCAATACCTAAATTGTACAATATGCAGACAATTCCACATTAATCTACAGTGACACCAACCTCCCAGAGCTTCAGACACTGACCCAAACTGCTTTCTCCACCACTGAAAATTGGATGCTTCAGAATCACCTCTCACTAAATGCCAATAAAGCCAAAATACTATTATTCTCTCCCTCAAAAGCTTCCCCTCTTGATAAAAAACTCATTCCAAATCATTAGCCAGAACAACTCCACTATAGAGGTTGTTCTCTTTGCCAAACTACTTGGGGTCACTATTGATGAACACCTGAAATTCAACACTCACATCCAGCAAAACATTAAGAAAACTCATATAAAACTTGGTATGCTATACAGGAACATCCAATTTCTCTCTCCTTTCCACCAGATAAATGCTTACCACTACCTATCTACTCCCCTCACAAATGTATCATGCTCCTCTATTAACTAACCTATCTGCCACACTCACTTCAAAATTAGAAGTTTGTAATAATAAGATTTCTAAATTTGCCACCAAAGCCAAATACTCCTCCCATCACTGTATTGCCCTTAATTTGTTACACTGGCTTGAACTCTCTAACCATGTAGACTATCTTCAGATTACCACAGCCCACAAACTAACCTTTTGACCCTCTAAGTGTCCTGCTCTATGCAACACCCTTCACCCCTACACACCTCAGAGAACTCTCATATCTATTCACCAAAACCTAATCTGTGTCCGAAAACTCAATCACCATGCTGGTCAACTCCTGCTATCCTTTTCTTTAGCAAAAAAATGGATATCTCTTCCTTTGTCCCTAAGGACCTGTGCAAACTTTGAAAACTTTAAATCTCAGTTACATTCCTATTTTTACTCTAACAGAAAATGCAACTGCATTCTCCCCACCTAGTCCTATATTCTCTCTCCAGCTCTAAACCCCTCTCCAGCTATGATTACTAGCCTCTCTAGCTATGATCTATAGGCTACCACACATATGTACATATTGTAAATATCAAATTTGTACCATGTACCTAAGAATTTACACCTGCTCTCTAACATGAAATGTAACTGAAAATTCTTCATTAATAATATTGCGTCTATATCTAAAGGTAACATGTACCTAAGAAATTACACCTGCTCTCTAGCATGAAACATAATTGTAAATTGTTCATCTTTTCTATATTTTATCTGTATCTAAACTTTGTAACATGGAGCTTTTCTCCCTGGGCCTCCACTGAAAACAGGCTCTCTGAGCCCAGTGGACATCCCCGGTCATCAAACTGGAAATAAAGAAATAAATAATAAATAAATACATTATTAATATAGGAGTTTCTTTAAAAATGAGTTTCTAAGGATTTTACAAATATCATGGGAATGAGCTATCACACTTTGTAGCAGTAACCAGGCATAATAATCCAATTCAAAATCCTTTATAAGTTAATGAATTTCTTTAACTCTGAGTTCTTTAATACAGTGTTACCAACAAATGAAATATTATGCTTCCCAAGAAATAAATATGTTCTTATTGACTTTATCAAAAAAAAATGGCGATACTAAAAGGAATTAAAGCTTCAAACTAGATTTTAGTGTCAACATTGGCACAAATATTTTAATTGCTAAGTACAAAGTTTATAAAATTAAATTTTGCAGATATAAAAATATTATAATGTATAAAATAAAGAAAGTGCCAGAAATTATTAGTCTGATTTTTAAGGTGAAGTTATCTGATATATTATTGTCATTTTGTAAAATAGTTAAATGTAAAGATTTCTAGCTAGAAATATAATTTGGATCTACCCAGCTCAAGATGACTTTAAATACTGAAGCTTTGATATATGTTTCCAAAGCTGGTCAATTAATCACTCCCTTGTATAATGTGGTGAAGAAAGGCCATTCTATTCTAATAGGGAACCATAGGAATTTTAATAAGAACTTATTTATATCATGAATAGGGTATTTTTCTGGAAAAATAGATAGGGCTTGATCTATATATGGTATTTTGGATAGAATAATCATTTTTATTAGTTGAAGTCTATCTTCAAAGGAGGTAAAAAGTTTATTCCATTTATCAGTGTTACTTATTATTATTTTTATAATATTATTATTGTTATTAGTTGTTATTGTCTCTTCTATAGATCTAAGTAGGACTATGCCCAAATAATCAAGGGAATTTGTTTTCTGATAATGTGATTTTTACAAATCTGTACTTTTTTCATTTTGTTTAATATCCTGTATTTGGATTTTTATTGATTAAACTGAATACCAGAGATAGAGTGAAACAGATTTATTGAAAATTCCAATTCTGAGTTTTTTTTTGAATTAGGTAATGTTAATAAAATGTCATTTCCAAATAACATGATTTTGGAAGAATATTGATTATATACAAGACCATTAATATTTGGATTATTTCAGATTAGAATAGCAAAATGTTCAAAAGCAAGAGCAAATAAGATTGCAAATAAGATTGCAGATAAAGGACAGACGTGTTTAGTACATTTGGTTAGAGGAATGGATTCCAAAGTAAAAGGACCTAGTTTAACACAAGCTAAGTTGTTGTTATAGATATTTTTAAAAAGAGAAATAAATAAAGGTGGAAAGTCAAATAAACTTAGAACTTTAAAAAAATAATCCTTCTTTAAGGAGTCAAATGTCTTTTCAATATCTAGACCAATTATCAAGGCTTGTTCATTTTTCTTATTTAAGAAACCAGTAAGGGTTAATATTTGTCTAATATTATCATGAGTATGTCTATTATATATAAAATCAGGTCAATCATGATTGATGATATAGGTTAAAGTCCCTTTTATTCTATCAGTTATAATAGACATGAAAATCTCATAAGCCTTATTTGAAGAGAGATGGGTCTGTAAGAGGTGCAAAATTGAGGGTTTTTATTCTATTTTCGAATAGGTTGATTAATGAATATCTGCAAGAAGGAGGAACCTTTCCTTGTAATTGAATTTCAATCAAAGTTTTATGAAAGAATGATGTGATAGAGGGAGGAAAAAGTTTATACATTTCTATTATTATACCATCCATTCCTGGAGCTTTGTTGGTTTTTAATTTTTTTTTAATTGTATCTGCACTTTCTTTATTTGAGATTTGTGCTTGAAGTTTAGTTTTTAATTCTGTTGGAATTTTCTTAGTATTAAGGGATTCTACATTTAATTTTGAAGAATTAATGTCTGGATTTATAAGAGTGCAATGATATTTAAAGACATCAAGAATGCCTCCAATGTCTGATAGTTTTTTAGTACCATTGTGTCTTATTTTAATTATATTGTTTGTATTTGATTGCATTGTAACTCTCATTGATAAATTATGCATATGGTTAGGTGATAAAGAGCAGAAGATCACTTTCAATCTTTCCATTGGTAAGTTTGATTTATGAGATAAAATGTCAATACATTGCTTATTTATTTCTTCTATTTTTATTTTAGAATTATTATTTTTGGAAATTTTGAATTTAGCTGTTAGAAGTTGAGAATGGATACTTTGTAATTCTGAGCCCCATTCTTTATTTTTATTCTTATACCAAGTAAGAATTCTACTATAAATGTAAGCTTTTAAAGAGCCCCAAATCATAACTATATTAACATCTGATGATACATTTGTTTCAAGAAAAAGAAATTAATTCTGAAATTAACCATGGTTTGAAATCTTTAATTTTAGTTGTGTAAGCTGGAATTCTAGTTGAAAAGGATACTCTTTTAAAATCAGTTTGAAACATAATGATAAGGGCATCATGATCAGATACAGGACATGAAGTTATAATAAAATGCAAAATTCTAGAACTCAAATCATGGGAAACTAAAACTTAATCTATTCTTGAGTGCCATTTTATGATTCTGATGAGAAAAGAGCAAAAATTTAGCATCCTTCATGTTAATTGTATCAAGCAAGTGAAGGGACTTGATCCATTTTAAGGATTTTTGCTGTGCAAGTAAGTCTCGATATTCTTTTATTAGCAGTGTCAGAGTTTCCCAGAATACAACTGACACTCCCACTAGTATTACATTACCTTTATAAATGTTAATTATGAGGTTTAAATGTTTTCTTGGAATATTTCCCCATACCAGGAAATTTATAGATGTTGACCAAAATCCACATTCTGTTATTAACATTTAAAATAACTAGGGTGAAGAGACCCTCTTGATCTTCATATTTGTAAATTATAATTTGTTTTTTTTCCAAAGTATCATAACTCCCCTCCTCTTTGTTTTATAAGAAAAGTGATGAGTAATGAAGTTACCAGGATTCTAAATATATTTTTCAGATGTTTTAAAACAAGTTTATTGACAAAAAAACTACTTGTGCTTTATTATTATTTAGCTATCTTAGCAAGTTTTATCTTTTCCTTGGATTATTTAAACCATTAATATTTAAAGATAGTATAGTTATATATATATATATATATATATATATATATATATATATATACACACACACAATTTTAACATTGTCAATAATTATTACTAAATCCCAATAACTCTCCGCACCACAAAATATGGTAGAAAAACATAAATGATAAGTTATTGTAAATACAACTATTCATTACTAGGAAACTAAGAAATAGTAATTCAGACCAAATGAGAATATGAATAACAAAAATAATGAATAAAACAGTATTACAACATAAATATGAAACTTTAATATCAACCATGGAATTATCAAAATTTCTAGTGAATGGATAAACAAAACATCCATCAGACTAACCAACATAACTAACAAACTATGTCAAGTTTAGCTATACCGATTAAGAAAGTAACTAATGGAGACTATTTTATGTAATTAAGGTAATTATAAGATGATGTGTCAAACAGAAGACAAATTAGCAAAAATGGTACATAAAACTATGAGATTATTAATATAAGAAATTTGTATCATTAAAACAAATAAAAACGAATTTCTAGAAAACACCACCTAAAGATATAATTCAGGAGTGATTTTCCAATGATATCTACTTAAGTATAACTTGATTACTGTTTATGATTGACAATTAAATTGTTAGAAAGAACATAAATGACTAGTAATAGTTCATTTATGTGTAATGAAACTTTTAACCTCTGTTGCTCTAGAGTCCCTTACGTTGGATGCTTTATTTAAGGTCCTGATACTCCAACTATAAAGCAAACATCAAAATGACAGTGGTTATCCCTGTCAAGTTTTTCTATTAACTGTTCTATATAACGTCATAAGTGTACTTGTTTTAACTCATGTTTTATTGACATCTTATAAACTGCTAAGATAATAACAGGCATACAGACTGTGTATTTATAATGAAAATATCCATGACATATTCTTCTTTTTTCTATTTTTTTTCTTTTCCTTTCTCTCTTCCTATTTTGGAGATAATGGAATAATGGAAAACATTTGTACCAATGATCAGCATGTACAATACTGGAGTATGTTATAAATGTTTAAAAAAAAAAAATCACATATTCTTAAAGCAGTTAATGTCAGACAGCATTACAAAATGGTAATAATACATGCAGAATTACTGCTTAAGGTAGGCTTATCTTTGTTTTCCTTTCCTTTCCGTTCCTTTCTTCTTCCCAGTAATCATTTTATCTCTATGAAAGGGAACAGCAGTCAGCTGGACTTATGCTGAGAAAATATTAATAAAATCAGCAAATTCATTTTGTATACATAAATTATGTTATCTACAATTACAAATGCTCCTGTCACAGTGTAATTATTTTTTTATGAAACCCACCTAATCTAATATGTGAGAAAAGAGAGGCTTGTTGTTAAATTAACAAAGTATTTCAGTTTTATGCCAGATCCCTTCTATCTCCCAGTAATAAAGGTAAAAGTAATGCACGTCCTCATCAAATAAGTATAAAGATATCAGAACATTTTATTTTTACCTATATACTTTAAACATAAATAAATCCAATCCTGCATATAATTTAAATGATGAATCAGATTTGGGATTTCAGATAATGCACTTTCTTGAAAAATTATAACATGTAATACAGTGACATTTTATTATAATGTAAGCAGATTAAAACAGAGGTACTTTGGAAAATGTTAAGGTGTATCATTCAGATAAATAGTCAGATAAGTTTCCCTGGAGATGAAAGCTGTAATTATACAAAAACAGTTTGTATATTGACAATAAGCTTCCAATACACTAAACTATGTATTTAAAATATGATGTTAACTTAATGAAAATGCCTTTTATACTTAGCTTGTGCAAAATGGTCCTTATGTGATGGAAACGAGTATGTATGCATTGATGTACTTATTTATTTATTATTTTCATACATTGCTGACCAGGTTAGTCACAACAAGCTAGTTTTCTTCAGAAAAAAAGAAAGAAACAGAGAAAAACAAACTTTCATGGGTTCATAGGTTCATAGGTGTGTACTAGACTAATGGCCCTGGAGCCTTTACAAGCCTAGCCCATAGAATTACCATGACATCGTGCAAATTTAGATATGAACTATCATGGGTGGACTTTTGACTTCTTGTCATGGTCTATCATAAAACAAAGTAGCAGAAATTTTGTTGCTGATACGTCATCTTTCAGTGGTTTGATTTCCTGTACCAGACCGATGTCCAGTCTTTGTTGTGGTTGTATATGACCAGGTGTTAGGACCTGAAAATTTGCAACTGTGCCTGACTAATTGAAGAAATTAGATAATGACCTGTATACTGCATGAAAATGTGCTAGTCTGAGTAATCCTCCATTATAGTGATACTACATTAGGTATATCATTCACAGTATAAAGGATCCAGTGAGAGGCAAAGCGAAACAACATAAATTACAGTTATAACTGTCCTGTGACTAGACTTGTTATTATTAGTGTGGTACCTGCTAAGCAACTGAAACTGATGTATCATGACTGCTTAGTATATACAATTAAAATGGTCATTTATAGGGGGAAAGGAAGTAGTCCTGGTCCACTCAACACAGGAAGAAACTTTATAAAGGAAGCTCTTATAACTTCTCAAAAAATGCAGTACAAGCAAGAAAGCCTTGTATATATCACATCTGTGAAAAAAACACCCAAATCCAAAAGCAGCTCACGAAACATCTCGAGGTAAGTGTAGAGACTTCTTGTTGACATTTCTTTTGAATATAATGGTCAGGACTAAATGAGCAACTTTTTTTTTTTCGATTAAGGGTGGCAATCCCATCAGTTGAAAAGGATAAAAGAAAAGAAACAACAATACGGACCCACAAATTCCCCATGCACCTTTTCTAGCACCATGAAACGAAGCAAATCACCCTGCAGTCACATAAACAGGCTACCAATCATACGTTCTATTTCCAAATACAGTTAAAACATGAACATGAGAAACAAATCAATCAAGCACAATAGACCCAAGAACCCGTCTCATGAACTAACCATTTAATAAATGATAAAAAAGTATAAACACTTATTTATGCTGAAAATAAAAAAAAAAAACAATTTAACTGTGAGTGTTAATATGTGACTATGGTAGAGATGCAATTATTACTTGCTGAATTGAAATAAACCTTTGATTTATCCATTGCAAAACAGTAACAAGAAAGAAATCACCTGTCAGAAACATTATGTGACTAAAATAGATATGTGATTGCTGCTTGTAAAAGGCAAATAAATCTGTGAATTATTCACTGAAGACCAATGTTAGTTTTTGATTGTTGACATTATAAGTTCAGATAAGAGTTGTTATAACATTAAAGAAAATTAACTGAAAAGAAGTAATTTACAGGTTGATACATTTACAGTTTTGCTGGTATTTGCAAGAATACCAGGTGCATGGGGAATTTGTGGGTCCGTATTGTTGTTTCTTTTCTTTTCCTCACCTTGGCCTCTACAAGCCTCCACCCAACTCTAAACCATAAGAGTCCACAATATAGCCCTGTTAGTTCTTCTGTTCAAAGTCTGTATCTATTTTAAATTATATTTATAACTACTTGCTTGCCTTATCTTGCCTTTAAACGTCAGTGTATTTACTTGTTTCAACTTTGTACTTGTATTTGTTTTTGTAACCATGATCTTGGAGCTTTTCTCCCCGGGCCTCCACTGAAAATGGACATGTATCCAGTTGGACTAGCCCGGTCAACAAATGTAAAATAAATAAATAAAATAAAAATAAATAAAAATAGATTCTGTCTTTTGCTTTTCTTTTTTTAAATCAGTCCAGGAGTTTTTTTTTTTCTGAATCTCTTTTCAATGAAGAAGATGACCAGTCTGTCACTTCTAGAATAAGAATAGTTGTTGTTTCTGATAAAAGATGAATCACTATCTAGGTTGTTGAAGGTTTTTATTTTATTTGACAGGTGGACTTTAATGGCGGCTGGATAAATTATTTGTGCTTTAATATTATTTTGTTTAAGAGTCTTAACAAGGGGCCAGCTTTTCCTTCTCATGTCCATTACCTTAGTTAAGTAATCATTGTCAAATGTAATTGAGTTCTGTTTGTACTTCAAAGGGGTTCTTCTGCAAGCAGTTTTAAGTATTAATTCTTTGTCAATAAAAGATAATTTTATTACAATGGATCTTGGTGAAGAGGAAGATAATGATGATGATGAGGCAGGTTTGCCTATAGCTCTATGGGTTCTTTTGATACCATAAGTCCCTGTTGTAGATTTGAAATAGCAGGAATCCAAGTGTTTAGGAAAAAAATTATATCCTGACTTTAAGTTTTTTTTCCGAATTTACATCTTCTTTCTCTGTTTTCCAGGTCATCAATCTTATTAAAAAAGCATGTATTCTATTTGCGAAGAAAGTCTGTTTGGGATTCTTCTTCTCATACCCTTCCGTCTATATCATTTAAGGCAATTTCCATGTCATAGATTTTAATTTGTTGCTGTTGAAGCAGTTCTTTGAAAACATCTGTTTGTTTAAGACAGCTCTCCCTTAAATTTTCTAGATTCTCTTGGAAACGATCCATTTTTGAATCAGTCTAGGAGTTTTTTTTCCGAAGCTCTTTTCAAGGAAGACGATGACCAGTCTATGACTTCTAGAATGAGAATAATATTGTTGTTTTTTATTAAAGATGAATCATCCTCTCGGTCGCTGAAGGTTTTTATTTCATTTGACAGATGGATTTTAATGGTGACTGGATAAATTATTTGAGCTTTAATATTATTTTATTTAAGAGTCTTAACAAGAGGCCATCTTTTCCTTCTCATGTCGTTTACCTTAGCTGAGTATTCATTGTCAAATCTAATTGAGTTCTATTTATACTTCAAAGGGGCTTTTCTCCAAGCAGTTTTAAATACTAAGTCTTTGTCAATACAAGGTAAGAATTTTATTACAATGGATCTTGGTGAAAAAGAAGAAGATGATGATGATGATGCAGGTTTGCCTATAGCTCGGTGGGCTCTTTCAGTACCAAAAGAAAGTTCCTCTTGTAGATTTAATATCTCATGAATCCAATGATTCAGGAAAGAAATTATATCCTCACCTTCATTTTTTTCTGGAAGACAAAAAATTCTGATGTTACATCTTCTTTCTCTGTTTTGCAGGTCATCAATTTTATTAAGAAGCCACGAATTATGCTTGAGAAGAAAGTCTGTTTAGGATTCTTCTTCTTTTAGCCTTCCACCTGTGTTATTTAAGGCAGTTTTCATCTCAGAGATTTTAGGTTTTAGCTGTTGAAGCAGTTCCTTGAAAACATCTGTTTGTTTAAGACAGCTCTCTCTTAAATTTTCTGGATTCTCTTGGAAACCATCCATTTTCAAAGATAATTCCTGTAAAGTGGATGTCACTAGTTGTAAGTCTTTCCACAAGGATGTGTCAGTGTGAGAGTGCTTAGAGCTGTTCATCTTCAGTTGTTGAAATAGTCTCCAGATAATGATGACAGGAAAATTGTTAAATATTTCCACCAAAGTTGAAAATAATGAAGTCAAGACTATTACTGATAAAGTTATGAAAAAGTTTTTATAAAAAAAGTAATTATTTCCCCGTATTTAAATATAGTTATGCAGAACTTCACTTAGCCATCTTAGCTCCACTCCCTAATTTAATTGTTTTTTGTGTATAACATGCTATTGTGATACTTTACATAATGCAAAAACACATCATGTAAATATTTTGCTCCTGTAGCTCAGAAAGTAATATTTGAAGGTTTTATATGAATAGTTGAAATATAAAAAATGACTTAAAAAATGGGGAAATGGGAGTCCTAATCCTTGGCACAACCTGTCTCTGATTCATCTCTAATGTGACACTGATTATGATTACTCTTTATAACAATTCGACTGTCTAATCCAGACTGTAAAATGAAATCAAGGAAACATTTGTAAACACGTGTTCACTATGGTTATGGACAACAAAAATCCATTTTTTTATTTTGTAAGATTTCATTTTTATAAGACTGCATGTATAAATTGTTTGTTTACATTTAATGCTGGAATTTTTTAATATTATATTAATTGCGACAAGCCATTCTGCAAAACAAGCACAATATGTTTTCTTTTATAAAATAGATTGTTGTCTGACTTTGGAGACAGGAACTATTATAATGGAGATAGTGAGCTAACAAGATAGAATACCAAGTTTGCAGGAATGTTGTAACCTACATGATTTTATAGAAGTGACATGGTGAAAATTTTAATTTTCTTTTAGTGTACTATTCTGCAATTAGTTTATTTTTTATTATCCCATTTCATCAGCTATTTGGGGTAGATATTAACAAGACTGCAACCATCTAGTCATTTGTGATAGAAAAGTTTTACTGTTACCTCTTTAATTTCCATAGAAATTAAATAGTTCTTCTAGAACAATACATACTGGTTTTTGCTGTGGCCTTATATGGCAGAACTGCATCCTTGTGGGTAGATTCTGACATGCTTTGTTTAAATATTTTAGATCAGCTTTTGTATATGCAGCATGCTCGTGGGTCATTGTGCAAAGCATGTAGTTCAAGTCCTAAATCTTTCCCCATTCCTTTATACAGATAGATGAACACAATAAAGGAATCTGCACATTTGTTATGTCTGAAAATAACTGTTGTTTTACCACAAATCACCTTTATTGTCTCCCAGCTGTCATTGATCAGTCCATATCATGTGGAAATTTAAAAACAACCCAAAATATTTTAACCTGGACATTCTCTAAGCCCCTATTTTCTATTGCTGAAACCATTTAGTAGCAGGCCCTTCATATTTAACAGTCATATTCCTACTACAAAATGATAAGAAAAAAACAATAACTACTTGAGTACATAGCTTCCTTTAGCCTATTCCTATGTAAACTTATTTTTTTGATGGATGCTTTCATGTTATTTCTAAGCCTTCCCATCCCTTTTCATTTAATTAAGCATCCCTTCATTATTCCAAAAGTACATCAACTTTTCATCCAAGCCCTTGACTGGTTTATGGAGTTGAAAGTTTATATATTACTGTCGTATTTCATTATGTACCTAACATAAAATAAAGTGCAGTCTACTTGCTGCAGTTAATGTGCACTCTGTCATCTGATTCAACTGGAATCAAATCTCCCAGACTGTTATGTCCCATTGTAAGGCATGACATTAAGATGGTGCTTTCTGTCCACTTCTCTACATACTTTCTGTCTGCTGTCAGGCAATCAAATCGCTGGTGTGCTTCCAGTGACAGCTTATGATGAAGTTGACTACCTAATCTCCTCCGTTGATTCAAAGTTCACTGACTTCTTATTCATGAGATGCATTTGTATCCTATACTATGTTAATACAGTGCAATCACTCAGACTTTTTTTACTATAACACTTACTGTTATAGTAGCTTCTAACCTAATAATACATTACTTCTCAGCTTTACCCTTTCCTCATAGAAAACAGGAAAGCATTCCATAATCTGTCCATCTCTGTGTCTTTCTCACTGTTTCTCTCTCTATATATCTATCTATCTCTCTATATATGTATGTATCTATATGGGTAGAGGTTCATTGATTCATGTGTGTTTACTAGGCTAACAACCACAATGGCCTTTTTAAGCCTAGCCATGCATTCCACATATCTGAGAAGTTCTCAAATCCCTGATAAGTCTAAGTAGGGGTTGGGAGGTAAATCATTTACAGGCTACCTGTGCCCATTAAAGATATAGGTGCCAAACCAGGGATGAATTTCCTGTTCCCCATCTAATTGTCCAAGTTACACTTGAATTGGGTTAGGGAAGAACTCTGCTTCACATGGATAGGGAGCCTGTTCCAGAGAAGGGGGTAATCTCTGGGATACATACTGGTCTGTCCAGCAGGTTCTATTTATATCAAAGGCAATTTTTAAGTCTTTAGAACAGGTAATTCTGGTGCTGTTAGTTTTGTGGATATGCAGGACATCCAAGAGGGTGGAGTCTGACAATGCATTGTATGCCTGGCATAGATCCCCCCTCAACAGACTGTAGGAGCAGAATGCAGGGATAGGACCTTGAGGCAGTCTGCACAGTACACGTACTTGTGCCTTCTATATTTTTAGTGATGGACCTCTGTCAATGTACCAGTTATTGAATGTGCCTGGTTAGGTACATACCACAGGGAGCATTGTACTTAATGATAAGTCTGATGAATTCAGAATACAGTAGAATAATGACTTCCTTTGACCTAGATACTATGCCTTTGTTTATATGCTGCACAGAATGCTTTTCTCACCACTGTAGACACGATAGTCAAAGGCTAGAGCACTGTCTGTATGTGTCCCCAAGCCCCAGACTACTGCATCAACTCTTTGGAGCATGTTGTCAATGTGATAGCTAGCAGGGGTGGATTACTTCCTTAAGAATGCCAATATGCATTTCTTCACATTTAGTTTTAGTCCATGGCTCTGACACCAGTTTTTTTGCCTGTGTCAGCCTTCCTGGAGGACATTTGTGTCAGTGGGGGATCCTAAGAATGCTTCTAATTTACAATCATCTGCAAATTTAGTTAGGCAGAGGACATTGACATTGGCCTTGAATTCAGAGAATCAAATGCCAAAAAGGAGCAGTCCCAGGACTGTATACTAAACATGACAAGAAAAGTGTAATATTGAAGTCAGTAATGTCAACAATAAAAAGGTCAACAATGCAAAAGTTGACGTCACTGAGTATGCACTGAGGAAAACCTTCAGAGCATGCAATAAATCTACAAAAAAGTAAAAAACATTTTTTTTTTGCAGTGGCAAGGCCCCAGCACCCCCACACCCCTGTTAAGTATATATGCTAACTCTAATATTGCACAATCCCTGGAAAGGGATATATTCCCCAGTCCCATGAATTGCTCTCACACGCACCTATTGACCATCTAATTAGTTGTCCAAATGTTGTTGATAAAACAGATGTCAACATTAACAACAGTCAACTAAATGAGGGATTCTCGTATATAGTTAACTTTACTAAAAGCAATTTATCGACAGAGTAACAAATGGATTTTTTTTTGACTGATGGCAATTGTGTTTGACTGCTGGAAATACCAATGATGTTGGGAACATCAACTTTCCAGTGATGTATGAAGTGTACTCGCATGCGCATTACTACTTTTTTTAAATGTTGAAGCATTTGTGTTTACCAAAAGTTTCTACATCACGGGTAGCAGAGTGTGTGTGTGTGTGTGTGTGTGTGTGTGTGTGTGTGTGTGTGTGTGTGTAGGCTAGTGTTTGCAGGTTAGACTTGGAGTAAGGGCTAAGTAATGAGATAGATCTGACGATGTATGTTTACTTATGTGAAGTTTGTGAGTGAGTATCTTGTGTAGTAATTAGGGAAAGGAATTTGTTATAAGGTAATGCATAAGTTCATATTAGGGCAGAACAGCAGGGTTAGGTTAGCACTCATGACTGAGGTGGTAGAGGGTGTGAAGCTTTACTGCCCATCTTTACTCATATGTGCTAACTATAGCACTAACCCTAAATATGTAAAGGCATCTAACCACAACCCTACACATTATCTTATGAAAAGCTCTATCCCTAACAGCATCACTATTTAGACAGCATGTCTGGAGGTACAGTTAAGATTTTACCAGTTGGAAAAGAAAAGCATTTTCTTTCCTTTATTGATTGATGCAGTTATACCACAAACTTCCTGTTAGTCTTTTTGGTTTCCCTGCTGTTTCTACCAGGTCTACTTATATGTTTAAATTATACATTAAATCCCATACAAACTTACATCATCCTATAAAATATAAAACAAATCAGCACGGTCAGAATAAAAAAGTATACGTTTCAACCATTATCTCGATACACGATCCTTCACACCACCAATCATCCAGGTTTCATTTATCCATTTGGTGAGCCTCACCACAAAACCCCCAAAGGATACTGTCAGGTGTGGCATATCCAATTAGAGAGAACCAATTTCTTTCCATTTGTTCCTGCTGGCTTACCTGGTGGCCAGTTAGCTCTGGAGTCTCCTCAGAGTCAGCCTCGTGTAATGTAGAAGGCATTGCCTTCTCTCTTACCAATAAAGACCCTGAGCCGTCAGTGTCTAACTGTTCTCCTTGAAAAGGCAACTCATGGTGATATTCTTTAGTGTCGGTTTCTATTGCTACCTAATTCATATTTTCTTGTTCCTTTCCTTTATGAGCCTAGTTAATACAAACCTTTCTTCTGTTCAAGATTATGGTATTTAGGCTCAATAAGAATATTATTAGGACTCTGTTCATGTTTCTCAGTATACAATATAATTTCCTTTTTCTTTCCTTCTTTAGGCTGTGGACCCTCTGTCTCAGTATAACTGAGCATCACCCTTTCACTTCCATTTTCTTCTCAAGACTGTACTCCCGCTTGTCTCAGTGAGGGGGGAGCATCAGCAGCTCCTATTCTTTTTTCTTATCTACATTGCTCTCCACTGGCAGAGGTTATGTCAGGATATCATGTTCTTCAGTTTTTCTTTTCCTTACAGTGAGAACTTTAGCCAGATCATTTGGTGCCCTGCTTAGTCCTTAGACCTGTGGTATTGTGGTTTGCATTGTTTTATTTAAATTACTGAGTATGCAACTGTGGGTAGGGAGGAGAAAGATCCCAAGTTTATAGGCATTATTTCTAAGTTATTGGCAAGATTTTGAAGATGTAGTTGGAGTAGAGAGAATCACTGGCACTGTTTTTAGATTTGGTAGCTAGCAAGAAAGCTTTGTTTTATGATCATAAGTCTCTACTGTTGGAATAATGTTGCAGAAAATTTTGGAGTGCAGGGTATTTATCTGGCAGGTATATAAGTTTGTGGGCAGTGATTGATTTAGAATATGTTAAGTAATGGGAAAATTGTATACAGTTAAGTTGCTGTAATGCAACACAGTGATGGGATCTGAGTGGAATATTTGTTGCAAATTTGTCTGCTTTATTGTAGCATATTTTCTATTTCTTTTTTTAAGTTAGTAAAAATTGGGGAAATATTTAACAAAGTAGAGAGCAGTTGAATTGTTGGTATTGATTGTCTGGTAGAGTTGGTAAGATACAGTTTGATTCTATATAATGATCCTAATTTCATCTGTGTCTTTTGATAACCTATGTGTCTTTTTAATAACCTCAGACAGATGTTGGTCAAACTTCAGTTTTTCATCGGTTAGTACACCAAACAGTTTTGTTTGAGGTACTGTTGCTGTTTTGGTATTGTTGGATGAGCAGATATGAAAGGAGGATGTTAGAACTGTAAACTTTTTTGGTGGAAAAAGCATTAGTTTAGTTTTGTTCGGATTAAGTAACAGGTGTGAGTTAGTTTGCCAGGATTCAACAGCTTAGAAAGCAAGTTGTGTTATTTCTTGGAAGTTTTAGTAGAGTTTATGCTGATCAGATGAGTGTAGAATCATCTCTGCATTGCACAATTTAGGCCCAGGTGGTATTGCAGTTTGTTAGTAAAACTATTGAATAGGAGTGGTCCCAACATCAAGCCATGGGGGACCCCCACAGTGACTAGTAAGAGAGGAGAAAAATCCTGTTGTCATTTAACTGTTTGCTGCCAACCATTTAGATGGCTATGGAATCAGGATAGTGATGAACGATTTAGTTTGATGGAGGATGGCTCAGTAAGGAGGTTTTGATGGCAGACAATACTGAATGCTTTAGATAGGTCTAAGACTATAGAGGACACTAGTTTTTCATATTTATTTTGGTTAATAGTACTAGTAAAAGTAAGGGTGGAGGTTGTAGTTTATGATACAAACCATTCAATTTTAGATGCATCTGGAATGCAGACCAGTACTGACCTACTAATTAGTATGCAAACTTTTACTCACGCTACTAGGTGAGAGCTACATTAGTCATAAAATTTAGTTCAGCATGTCAGAGTGGCTAAAGAAAAATAGTTTAACCCTTGTTTTCCCCCTGTAATAACCCCCTATTATTTGTCATCTGCTATTAAAGGAAAGTGACATGCAATCACCAGTATGGATCCTACTGAAATATGTTCATTTTTAAATCATTATTGTTGCTGGCAGTCAGTCTATGCAACCATATATACAGGGCCATGTTGAAATGTTGTACCAGTTTGCATCTCAGCCTTCACACACAATTTTCAGTTTCAGTAAACTATGTCATTATTTACATTTTAAGAAACATTTTATAACTGATACAAGAACTGTCAGTGTATGAATTTAGTAATTTACTATAAACTAGGCCTCAGCAGTCACGGAGTTCATTAATAACTTGAATATTCAATAGAAACAAAACTTTTCAGAGACTAAGACAATTCTAGGTGTGAAAGGAGGTGGAAACTTCTCCATGCATTTTGGTAGGACAGTTAAAAGAGGTGAAAATGTTCCCATTTACATAAATGAGTCACTGGAGACAGATGTTCATTCTTCATGTCTGATAGATAACCATTTTGTCATTCCTTCACAATGAAGGGAATGTAATTCCATTTTATGAAAAGTGGTGCGCAACCTGTAGATCAGAGTATGTGATATACCTTTAAGAAGCTTTCCACTGAGTCAGCACATGCATATAAGTACTTACCACGTGCAAGCAAGAGTGCCATTTTGAGAAAGCAGCCAGAGTGTGAGCATGCTAGTATGTAGTCAGTCAGCTATTTAGATAGTTTGCTTAAATTTTATCTTTCTGCCATCCATCCTGATGTATTTGTGTACAATAAACTACTTAAACGAACATCCAAGGAAGACATTGCTCCACTGTATTCGATATTCATCAGAGCTATCATTGAGTACAATGCCCCCATTTGATATGTACCTAACCAGGTATATCCAACAACTGGAACTTCCACAGAGTTTCCTCACTAAAAGAATACAGGGCATAAGTAATATGTCCTATGCAGACTGCCTCAAGGCCCTATCCTTGTATTCTGTCTCCAACAGGCTTTTGAGGGGATATCTATACCTAGCATACAGGGGATTTCCAGACCCCACTCTGATGGACCTCCTGCATATCCGCAAAACAAACAGCACCAGAATTACCCATTCTAAAGACTTAAACATTGCCTGTCATATAAATAGGACCTGCTGGAAAGATAAGTATGTATCTCAGAGACTACCCTATCTATGGAACAGAGTCCCCATTCATGTGAAGCAAAGTTCCTCCCTAACCCAATTCAAGTGCAACTTGGACAATTGGATGGGAAACCAGAAATTCATCCCTGGTTTGGCACCTATGTCTCTAATGGACACAAGTAACCTGTAAATGTTCATCTCCAGGCCCGTGCTAACATTTATCAAGGGTATCAGAACTTGTCAGAGATTTGGGATACAAGCCTAGGCTTAAAAGGGCCCTTGTGGTTGTTAGACTAGTAAAAACCTATGAACCTATAATACTGCCCCATTCTTAAAATTTACATCTACCTGTGATGAAAAGAAAATCTCTTTTTTAGATGTGAAGATCAAAAATGATTATGAAAATAATTAATTTCTATCATTCTTCTTTCTGTTGTGAAGGCCAAGTTTTGAGTTTAGCTAGAATGATATTGGATTCTGATACTTTTATTAGTGAATGTAACACACTAAAGGATATGTTTTTTTAGAAGGGGATATCCCCTGGATTTTGTATTAGCTATCAGGGATGAAGTCCTGACAAAAAGACAGTCGGGGTATATCTTCCCCTCTGATCACATGGCCATCTTAAAGTTTCTAGTTCTGTATTTAACACACAGAGAAGTTTCATTTGATCAAAACTGGAAGTGTTTTATTTTTACTTATATATTGGATAGTAAAACCATAGTGGGGTCATTAGTTAGAAATTGGAATTTACTTTTCTCTGATACCATTTTGTTAAATATTATTGGGGACAGACCCTTGGTTGTTTATAGAAGGGATGGATCATTTAAGCAATATTTAGAAAATTCTAGTAAGGAAAAATGGAATGACGAATTATGGTTTTTGTTCCCAATGTTCTTACATTATATGCACTGAGAGTTTTAAGATAAGAGGGGAAAACTGTAATGTTAAGGGACGTTTTAATTGTAATTCTTGAAATGTAGTTTATTTACCTCAGTGTTTAGCTTGCCCTGTGTATTATATAGGTAAGACCTCCAAGGTTTTTAAGCATAGAGTATATGAATATTTGTTGGATATTAAAAGAAAAAAAACTACAAATGCCTTATATAAACATTTGGTGGATTTTGGCGCACATAGTTTTGGCTTTCTTATTATAGAACAAATTGAAAAGGACCCACGGGGTGAATCATTGATGAACATTTGGAAGTCCATGACTAAATGTGGCAGCTAAAACTAAATGCAACAAGTTATCCGGGTTTAAATGGTTCATGCTCTGTAAATTCTATTTTTAAAATTTTAAGTTTTCCTTAAAGTTAGACTAAAACGGTAATATTGAGAAAAAAGTACATCTACTGGTGAATGGCTGATGCTGGAAATTATGCCATGGAAGAATTTCAAATTCCTCTTAATGCTCGCTTGAAATGGCAATATTGGGGGGAGTACATTTATTCGTGAATGGCTGCTGCCTCTTACATGTGTATACATTTAAGTGGATGCAAAGGGGCCAACTTATCCTCTTAAGTCATATCCTCTTAGTTCGTAGAAAAGGTATGTAGTTTAACATGTTCCTTTCTCAATACTGAACTGTTCTCTTGATGTTGCTGACAGTCAGAGAGGTGCTGAACTGTATGTCTTGCAACGTATGCATGAGATGAGCGGTACAGGGGTGGGGTTTGCTACTGTGCATCTAATGTGATACTTCTAAAAATTAACATTTATTTAATTTGATTTGTTTATTTTTATATGAGGAAACTTGCCCCCCTCTACCTAATGTAATGGGCTTTGCACCAAGTAAATGTATGCCTACAAGGTTGTACAGTCCTATATGATTGTATGTATTGTTACTGATAACCTGTTTGTCTAAATGGTTCACTGAAAGAAATATGTGTTTGCATTATAAAAACACAGATGCATACTCCTAATGAATACTGGTATGTGGGGTTCATTTCCAAACAGAAATGCACAGAATGTGCATAGCAAATATTTGGAAAAATGAAGAGTGTGATCAAAACAAAGTAGGGAATCAAACACTTCATACTGACTGTTGAAAATGCGAGTGTAACATGATACTTTTGTGATTTAGTACTTGTACTTGATTTTTGATTCTCGTTGTGGAGCTTTTATACCTGGGGATTCGTTGAAAATGGGCATTATCGGTACTAGCAGGACTTTACATGGAATTAATTGTAAATTAAAATACATTCAAGAAAGATCAGACAAGCCCCACAGTCATGTGACAAGTTACAAGGAACAAGTAGAGGCAACACTATGATAGGAGGTAAATGGTCAAAGACCATGCATTTCAATTGTCCTTGATTTTATATAATGCTCAGTTTTGTAATCATGCTGTGGATATTTTCATCACAACTTCTAATAGGGTGAAGTAATGGTGATTTCAGGAAGTATGTGACACTTTAACCTGCATCTTAGTACTAATTAATGCAATAATGCAAAGTCCTTTAACTATTCTATGTTTACACCATAGGGGTCAACATTTCTTAGGGATTATGGCCTAACAGGAAGCCCTGACAATGGGAGTTGGAAAGTGTTAGTGCATTCATAAGTACTGTTGGCTTTAAGCTCAATGCCAAATAATATGTCATCCCCTTTTGGGAAAAACCCTGGTTCCCATGAATTACCACATCAATGGTAGTCCACTGAACACAGAAGGCATTACAAGAGATCTGGGAACACAGGTTGACAGCAACCTCTCTTTTGACCACCACATTGCCACTGTGGTCAGAAAGTCCTTCTATGTGGCACATTGCATTACTAAGGGTTTTGCATCCAGGAAGAAAGAGGTCATTGTCTCCCACTACTCTTCCCTCATTAGGCCAATAATTGAGTACAATGCCCATTTGGCATGTAACTCACTAAACACCTGCAACAACTGGAGAGGCCGCAAACGTACCTCACAAAGACCTGTTCCCTAGTGATAGTAGGGGGAGTTATATTTGATGATATGTCCTGAGTGAAGGTTGAGGGGGAGAGAGGGGTAAAGCTGGAGTTGAATTTATCAGGCAGGAGGTTTGCTATATCTTCTGGCTCAGTATAAGTGGTTCCATTTACAATGAGCTCTGTACACAATATCCTTCACTTTGCAGATACTCCATAACTTCAGTTTCAGTTTCTTTAACTTCTCCATTACTAATCCTCTTTTCTACTTTCCAACTTTGTTTTCTTATTTTTTGTATGGTGAATTTTTCAATATCTAGATGCCTTTGCCTGTATCTCTTTTCAAATATTTTGGTGCTGCTTTTAGTATTGATTAGTTTTTCTTTCTCCTTTGCATAAGTATCAAACCATATTAAATCTTTTTTTCTTTCCACTGTCCATATTTCTTCATCTGATATCTCCCACTACACCTATTTCTCCTTACTTTGGGAACTCAGTGTTCTATCATGCTGTGACATAATCTGTGTTGGACTTTTTACACTAAATCCTTTACTTTGCATGTATTCCATAATTTCAGCTTTTATTTGTTTATCTTCTACATTACAACTCCTGTACTATACTAATGGTGTCACCACAGTTACATGGACATCTGAACACAACTAATAGCTCTAGCTCAATAATGGAGGATGCATCTCAGATATTACCACAGTCAGTGACAGACAGTATCACAAATTGACCATCATGATAGGGTACACAACATAACTACTGACATTTATACAGAAACAGGGCAGTAAAACAGCAGCATTTGAAAATGATCTGTTGTGCAGTCCTAACAACATATCACTACAATAAATAATGTACATGCTAAAACATCTTAATGGTGCCTATATCCCATTGAATGTTATCATTGTGCAGTCCTAATGACATATCACTACAATAAATAATGTACATGCTAAAACATCTTAATGGTGCCTATATCCCATTGAATGTTATTGTTGTGCAGTTCTAATGACATATCACTACAATAAATAATAATAATATACATGCTAAAACATCTTAATAGTGCCTATATCCCATTGAATGTTATCGTTGTGCAGTCTTAAAGACATATCACTACAATAAATAATGTACATGCTAAAACATCTTAATGGTGCCTATATCCTATTGAATGTTATCACAACTACTGCTATATGATTCAGCATCAGAGAAAGAGTATTCATAAATCAGTAACCGAACATACAACTTACAGACCCATAAGCTGTCATTCTCCATGAACATACCTCAGACATTGCAGGTTATTTTGCGTTAAATGCAGGTATATGTTGTTTCCCTCTGTACTTCACCGGGACTGATTTGTTAGTATCCATACAACTGCATATGGGGAAAACTTCCTTGTTATTGATGGACATTTACTCATATGCATGAATATTGTGGAAGTCTACCTCTCTTCTTTATGTAGCCGATAGATCATAATACAGAGAATTTCAAACAACATATAGATAAAAACATGTTTCAATTGTATTACTCAGCATAATATCAACATGATTATGTGATAACAGCACTGTATTCCAGCACAGCAATGGAAGAAGGTGACACTTACCTAGGAAACTGGCTCTGATTCAGCTGTATCACAGAGTAAAGCTAACTAAGCACAAATGCCGATTAATTAACCTTTGGATCACACATAATTAATGAGCTTCACAGTGTGTTTTGGAACCCCATTAGCGAATATCTGCACATGTTCTTGAATCTCAATGCATTAAGTGACAGCTTGGCCTAAGTTTACAGTACTCAGCACAACTACGTTTTGCAGTGACCCTAATGATAATGGACATCAGCTGGGTATAACAGCTCTGTGTTTCTTATGCTTAAACACTCTGCTTGTGCTGTGCTGATGAGGTCATAACAAGGCCGAAATATGCATATCCACAGCTAGTGGGGTTTGGCTTTATTGGCCTGAAATTGTCTATTAAAACGATGAAACAAGTTATGGACATTCAGAATCGCCAATTAGCTGAAACACCTGATGTTCATAAGGGTCATTTGCATATATCCCATGTGCGTCTGATACAAGAGGTTTGGGGGGTCACTCAGTGGAAGTTCTAGCTTTGCTAGAATTTAATTTTGTTTTTACTGATTGTTTTTTCAGTGACCTTCTCACTTATTGTTTTAGTTCGTTGTTTGGGATAGTTTTGCAGTGACCCTAATGATAATGGACATCAGCTGGGTATAACAGCCCTGTGTTTCTTATGCTTTGTCAAACAATCTGCTTGTGCTGTGCTGATGTGGTTATAACAAGGCCAAAATATGCATATCCAGAGCTAGTGGAGTTTGCCTTTATTGACCTGAAATTGTCCATTAAAATGACAAAACAAGACATGGGTGTGCTTGTGCTGTGCTAATGAGGTCATAACAAGGCTGAAATATGCATATCCACAGCTAGTGGGGGGTTTGGCTTTATTGGCCTGAAATTGTCCATTAAAATGATGAAACAAGTCATGAGCATTCAGAAACGCCAATTAGCTGAAACACCTGATGTTCTTAAGGGTCATTTGCATATATCCCATGTGCCTCTGATACAAGAGGTTTGGGAGGGCAATCAGTGGAAGTTCTAGCTTTGCTAGAGTTTTCATTTTGTTTTTACTGATTGGTTTTTCAGTGACTTTCTCACTTATTGTTTTAGTTTGTTGTTTGGGATAGTTTTGCAGTGACCCTAATGCTAATGGACATCAGCTGGGTATAAAAGCCCTGTGTTTCTTATTCTTAGTCAAACACTCTGCTTGTACTGTTCTGATGAGCTCATAACAAGGCCGAAATATGCATATCCACAGCTAGTGGGGTTTGGCTTTATTGGCCTGAAATTGTCCATTAAAATGACAAAACAAGTCATGGGCATTCCGAATTGCCAAGTTATCTGCAACATCTGATGTTCATAAGGGCCATTTGCATATATCCCATGTGCCTCTGATACAAGAGGTTTGGGAGGTCACTCAGTGGAAGTTCTAGCTTTGCTAGAGTTTTCATTTTGTTTTTACTGATTGTTTTTTCAGTGACCTTCTCACTTATTGTTTTAGTTTGTTGTTTAGGATAGTTTTGCAGTGACCCTAATGATAATGGACATCAGCTGGGTATAACAACCCTGTGTTTCTTATGCTTAGTCAAAAACTCTGCTTGTGCTGTGCCAACGAGGTCATAACAAGGCCGAAATATGCATATTCATAGCTAGTGGGGTTTGGCTTTATTGGTCTGAATTGTCCATTAAAACGATGAAACAAGTCATGGGGATTCAGAATCATCAATTAGCTGAAACATCTGATGTTCTTAAGGGTCATTTGCATATATCCCATGTGCCTCTGATACAAGAGGTTTGGGAAGTCACTCAGTGGAAGTTCTAGCTTTGCTAGAGTTTTCATTTTATTTTTATCCTATACAGTATCTGCCAACTTTAAAATATAATATTGATACTTGCTCTTATCATTTCATTGCTATCTGCAAACTAAGTGGGACTTCAGCATTTTTAGGAGATGTGTTTCAGCAACATAATACAACTTCAGAGAAGATATTGACCAAAAGAAGGCTTCAAGGAGTGTGGCAGCTGAACTGGAGAGATGAAAAGACAAAGCAAATTCTCACTGTCTGTGTTGAGCATGAGCAGAGGATGTAACCACACCCAAGGGACTTTGCAATGATTGATATCTAGAACTGGATTGTGAGGAAGCATTGCAGATGAACTGGGATTTATCACACTGGTGTGCAGGTCCACCATCACTATTGATGACCTATATTGGAGGGACATAGAAGATCTTTGACAAAGGGTTACAGATGTCCAATGCCAGCCACCAGATGTCTACGGTAAGTTTCATACTCAACACCTTAACACCTACCTTGTCATATATGTCTGTACTAAACATATCTGTTTATGTGATGCATTATGTTTCAAGTGTATTCCATGGGTTTCTGTATTAATCATTGTAATTTACATTGAGTAAATTTTTTTCTACTCATTAAAGGTAATAGTCACGTGTTGACACATTTTCAGGTTATCTGGATCTATACTAGGTCAGTGTAAACATTATGCAAAACTTGGTTATAACTGTATATTAATATGAACTGCAAACATACTATTTGTATTGTTATTTCGTAATATCTGCTTTTAAAACAGCTAATGAGTTTTGATGTCCCTTATCTCAACTCATTAAGCAATTCAATAACATGAATGCTGTTTACCTGTGTGCAGGTTCAAATCTAAGTGTTGCTTGTTTTGTTTTTTTTAATTATTTTCAGTAACTGATGTACTGTTGGGCATCACATATAGAAGATCTATTTTTGTTAGGTAACTTATACAGTATGGATTTTTACACATTTAGCATGGTCATGGTAAATTGATGCCTATAGCGCGTAGGCCATGTATAACTACACATTTCTCTGTTCTCTGCAAAGCTGCTAGAAACATCTTACAATGTACTTTTCAATGTGTGAATGCTGAGTAATGCATGCATTATTAAACCCGAAAGTTTTAAAATCACAATAGTCTTTTATTATCCATGTCTGCTGTCATTAGTCTAATAAATGTAAGATTAAAGCACGTCAACAGTATGCTAACAGTGTTTTGGAGGTGAAAAGAGTGTCGGATAGAGTGATGTTTATGAAGATGGAAATTGATGGTGTAATGATGAATGTTGTTGGTGCATATGCTCCATAAGTTGGGTGTGCGATGGATGAGAAAGAAGAATTTTGGAGTGAGTTGGATGAAGTGGTGATGACTGTACCCAAGGGTGAGAGACTGGTGATTGGACCAGATTTCAATGGGCGTGTTGGTGAAGGGAAAAGAGGGGATGAGGAAGTGATGGGTAGGTATGGTGTTAAGCAAAGGAATGCAGAAAGTCAGATGGTAGTGGATTTTGCAAAAAGGATGGACATGGCTGTGATGAGTATGTATTTTATCAAGAGGGAGGAGCATAGGGTGACATACAAGAGTGGAGGAAGATGCACACTGGTGGATTATATCTTATGTAGAAGGGCCAGTCTGAAGGAGATTGGAGACTGTAAAGTGATGGCAGGGGAAAGTGTAGTTAGGCAGCATACGATGGTGGTTTGTAGGATGACACTGGTGATCAAGAAGAGGAGGAGGAGTGTGAGGGCAGCACCAAGAATCAAATGGTAGAAATTGAAAAAGGGTAATTGTGAGGTGATGTTTAGGGAAGAGTTAAGACAGGCACTGGGTGGCAGTGAAGAGTTACTGAATAGCTGGGTAACTACAGCAGAGCTAGTAAAAGAGATGGCTAGAAAGGTGCTTTGTGTGACATCTGGAAAGAGGAAGGAGGACAAGGAGACCTGGTGGTGGAATGAAGAAGTACAGGAGAGTATACAGAGAAAGAGGTTGGCGAAGAAGAAGTTGGATTGTCAAAGAGATGAAGAAAGTAGACAAGAGTATAAGGAAATGAGGTGCATGGCAAAGAGAGAGGTGGTGAAGGCTAAGGATAAGGCATATGAAGAGTTGTATAAAAGGTTGGACACTAAAGAGGGAGAAAAAGACCTGTACCAATTGGCTAGACAGGGGGACCAAGCTAGTAAAGATGTGCAGCAGGTAAGGGTGATAAAGGATAATGAGGGAAACGTACTCAAAAGTGAGGAGAGTGTGTTGAGCAGATGGAAAGAATACTTTGAGGGGTTGATGAAGGAAGAGAATGAGAGGGAGAGAAGGTGAGATGATGTGTGGATAGTGAATCATGAAGTGCAGTGGATTAGCAAGGAGAAAGTAAGGATAGCTATGAAGAGGATGAAGAATGGAAAGGATGTTGGTCCAGATGACATACCTGTGGAAGCATGGAGGGGATTAGGTGAAATGGCAGTGGAGTTTTTATCAAGATTGTTTAATAAAATCTTGGAAAGTGAGAGGATGCCTGAGGAATGGAGAAAAAGTGTTTTGGTACCAATTTTTAAGAATAAGGGTGATGTGCAGAGCTGTAGTAACTACAGAGGGATTAAACCGATCAGTCACAGCATGAAGTTATGGGAAAGAGTAGTGGAAGCTAGGTTAAGAAGGGAGGTGATGACTAGTGATCAGCAGTATGGGTTCATGCCAGGAAAGAGCACTACAGATGCGATGTTTGCTCTGAGAGTGTTGATGGAGAAGTGCAGAGAAGGTCAGAAGGAGTTGCATTGTGTCTTTGTGGATTTACAGAAAGCATATGACAGGGTGCCTAGAGAGGAGCTGTGGTATTGTATGAGGAAGTAGGGAGTGTCAGAGAAGTATGTAAGAGTGGTACAGGATATGTACGAGGGTAGTGTGACAGCGGTGAGGTCTGTGGTGGGAGTGACGGATGCGTTTAAGGTGGAGGTGGGATTACATCAAGGATCAGCTCTGAGCCCTTTCTTATTTGCAATCGTGATGGACAGGTTGACAGACGAGATCAGACAGGAGTCCCCGTGGACAATGATGTTTGAAGATGACATTGTGATCTGTGGTGAGAGAAGGGAACAGGTGAAGGAGACCCTGGAGAGGTGGAGATATGCTCTAGAGAGAAGAGGAATGAAGGTCAGTAGGACTAAGACAGAATATATGTGTGTGAATGAGAGGGAGGATAGAGGAATTGTGAGGATGCAGGGAGTAGAGGTGGCGAAGGTGGATGAGTTTAAGTACTTGGGATCAACAGTTCAGAGTAATGGTGAGTGTGGAAGAGAGGTGAAGAAGAGAGTGCAGGCAGGATGGAGTGGGTGGAGAAGAGTATCAGGAGTGATTTGTGACAGACGAGTACCAGGAAGAGTGAAAGGGAAGGTCTACAAGAGGGTAGTGAGACCAGCTATGTTATATGGGTTGGTGACAGTGGCACTGACAAAAAGGCAGGAGTCAGAGCTTGACGTGGCAGAGTTGAAGATGTTAAGATTTGCACTGGGTGTGACGAGGATGGACAGGATTAGGAATAAGTATATTAGAGGGTCAGCCCAGGTTGGAAGGTTTGGAGACAAAGCCAGAGAGGCAAGATTACGTTGGTTTGGACATGTGCTGAGGAGGGATGCAGAATATATTGGGAAAAAGATGCTAAGGATGAAGCTGCCAGGTAACAGGAAAAGAGGAAAGCCTAAGATAAGGTTTATGGATGTGGTGAGAGAGGACATACAGGTGGTTGGTGTGACAGAGCAAGATGCAGAGGACAGGAAGAAATGGAAACAGTTGATCTGCTGTGGCGACCCCTAATGGGAGCAGCTGAAAGAAGAAGAAGAATTAATGCAGGTCATCATGGCTGAAGTACATGCGAGTCCTGTAAACACAATGCAAGTACTAGAAGTTTGGATCTGTAAGCCTTATACTATCTTATGGTTTGCAGGGTTAGCACTTTATGTCAAGATTACTGTCATATCTAATTTACATGTGTAGGTTTGAATCCCATGGTTGTGCACTAATTCATGTCAAGACCATTTATTTTTATTTTTTAAAATACATAGGATTCTTTTTATGCAAACTATGAAAGTCAAACTCATTGTGTTGACACACAATAGTTTTATAATGCCAATTAATGTGTATTCTGTCATTATTCCATAGACCTTGACAATATTAAACAAACTGTGATGTCCATTAGCACAAATGGTTAAGCAACAGGCCCCTATAAATCTTGCTTATGTGTGAATTCATATCCTAGGCCAGCCTATTTATAAACATTATTGTCAGTAATTCATGTAATACTGTGCATCATATATGGAAGATGTATATTTGTTTGGTAACTTATTCAGTACATATTTGTATACATCTAGCAGAGCCACTGTACATTAATGCTTAAAGCCCTTAGGCCGAGGATGACAACACATATCTCAGTTATCCACAAAGTTTCTATAACATCATACAGTATACTTTTGTTGGTATATCTGTATGTGTGGATGCTGGGTAATGCATACATAAGTTACCTTCTGAGTTAAACAGTCTCTTTTAATCAATTGCATATTATAATCGACTAACCTCCTGCATAATGTACATATGTAGATTTGAATAACACAGTTACACAGTGATTCCTTTAATGGCTATTTATGTGTTGCAAGTGTAGACAAATGTTTTCTTGCAAACTATGACAGCTGGATGCTTGACATGCTATTGCTGTAAGTGATGAGATGAGATGACATGCAGTCATGATTGCATACTTTTTTGCTGAATCCCACTGCAATCATTGCATCCATCACCGACTGGACTGAATATTATTATACAGGCATGCTTGATTTGCAGGAAATGTGCAATGAATGGCATTGTTTTTGTTCCACTGTATTAGTCATTTATGTTTTTGATGTAACTAGTTCACACTGCACAAGACATTTTGGTTATATTATGTACAATGTGATGTAAAATGTGTATAGCAGCCTATGTAGTGCATATGGCGGAATTTGTGATCTTCTTTTACTTGTCATGTAATATACAGACACAACTTCACATTTGGGTAATATAGGTATGTACATGGCCAGACAAAATGACAAAGACATGTACACCTACACCTATAGTTAGATGTACCTATAGCTATAGCTATATATCTATATTGAAGTATCATTCATATACATGTGCAGACATTTTTATTGATGATGTTACATCACAATAAGTTCAGCATACAATAACTGTGCACATTTGGTAGGTCTTTCTCCAGGTAATTAGGTATGTCTGTAAGCTTACAAAATGTCATTTTAGACTGGCACACCAGTTACTGTGTGTAATGTTGTCTTGCATATTCACAGCTGTAAGTTGTCTGACTTCCATCAAGGTAATGCAGAGATAGCATATATTGCTTAGCTAGGCAGTCAGGGCTCTAGCTTGTAGTGTGAACATAGGTGACAGCAGCAGGTTTGAATCTAAGTTACTCTTCTTTGTCTGCAGTAATTCTCATGTGTGCAGAGTACAGAGGGTAAAACATCAAGAGTATATAAAATGTGGTACTGTATAGTATGCCAATGCTTGCTAACATGTACTGATAACTGTGTTTTCACTGTTTTTCTTTTTTGTACATAGCAGTCACTATGTACTCAGCTTCTGTTAGTGTAATACATCGCGTTTTCTCAGTTAACAGCTGCTGAAGATCATGACAGGAGCAGAGCCTTGTGCATAGAGCATATGCACATGCTTGAGGAATAGCAGAGGGAGAGAGATCTGTGTTATGGCTTTGCACCTTTATGTCTCCAGAAATAATATTAAAATTTTTAAATCTTCAGGCTTAGATGTGAAGTCTTATGACATTCAGGCAAGCTGATATTATTTCAGAGTTTTGATAATGCATCTGCAAGGTTTGTGTAATATGTGGGGATTTATTGTGAATAACACACATGCTCACTTAATTTACAGTAGGATGTAGTGCTGTATGTTATCAACATGTGTTTGTTATTACATTGAGCTTATCTGGTGTTTGTTTACACAACCTAAATGACAGACGGTGTTTACCTGGCATATTGGTGTTAAGTTGAATATTTCCCATATAGATTGTACTGTTATTGTTGTTTTCACAGCATACAGTAACAAACTTGTATGTCTTGTAGTGGTTCTCAATGAATTATTCTTAACCTGTTTATTCTATTATTGAATGGGTCTTTACTAGCTCGGCATTCTTAATATTGTTGGTGGGCCTTTATTTTTTTTATTTATTTAACATTTGTTGACCGGGAAAGTCCGACTAAGACAGCGCCTGTTTTCAGCAGAGGCCCAGGGAGAAATGCTCCAGACGCATGTCTTTAGAATGTGAGAGGAAACCGGAGTACCCGGAGGAAACCCACGCGAACACAGGGAGAACATGCAAACTCCACACAGAAGGCACCCCAGCCGAGAATCTTTTGCTGTGAGGCAACAACATTAACCACTGCACCACTGCTTTGCCCACATTTACTTCTTAAATTCCACTTCTCTTTCAATGCCGTATAACTGCACTGTGATGGTTTGTTAATTATAACATTGCATACGATTTCCTGTTATCTGTGTGCCATAAGTCATGCCTGGATTTATTGTATGCCTGAAGTGTTGAATGCTATCTTCATGATCATTATTACATTGTTTTCACTGTGCAAGTACATATTTATGCAATAAACAAAGATAGCCAGTGACAGTGATACATTTGCCGAAGGACAGTTATGTATGTGTGTCATATACAGAATTTCTAGACAGTACATGCTGTCACTGGGCTTATAACAGTTCAGGTTTTTGTCAGCATTCAAGTTCCATTCCCAGTATATACTGTTGTGATGTCAGGTATTAACCATGTTGCATTGTTCACTTCATATGCATTTTAAGTTTATCATGTATTGTCAATCTTGCATTATAATTTTTACGCATATTTTATCCATGCTATGTAAACATGACACATTAAATTTGCACATAATGATGACTTGGATTAGAAATGTAAATGTTTTATTAACACATCAGCATAAATGCGTGAGGTAAATAGAGGCCATATTTCTAATGAAGATCTTTCAGAGCCCGTGACTGATATTGTTGTAAGACCTATCTGGTAACATGCTTACAATAGAGACAACATTCCTAAAGCTCTGCTGTCACTGTCAGCTTGTATGGCACCACATCTTTTGAAACTGAACCTTGTTCTCAGTACTGGATGCTAAAGTGGTGTGGCATGGCCTACTTGTCTTACAATTTATTGATGTATATGTCCACATGCTGTGCACTTGTGTGTTTTGCATTTATCCTGAATTCTGATATATCAGTAAACATACAAGTAATAACTGACAAATGTCTGATAGACCGATTACTGCATGCCATCGACTGTATCAGAATAACTTAATGAAGAACATATAATGGTAATATTGACCCACTCGAAGCCTTGATAGACTGGTTACTGCCTTCCATGTACTGTACCAGAGTAACTTAATGACAGCATATGATGGACACATTGACCCATTCATGGTCCTGACAGATTGATTACTGCATGCCAGGTAATGTAGCAGAGTAACTCAACAGATCGGAGCAGTGGTGCAGCAGTTAACATTGTTGCCTCATAGCAAGAGCTTCTGCAGTTTGATTCTTGGCTGGAGTGCCTTCTGTGTGGGTCTGCATGTTTCCTCTGCGTTTGCGTGGGTTTCTTCCAGGTACTTTGGTTTCCTCCCACATTCCAAAGACATGCGTCTGGAGCATTTTTCCCCTGCCTCTGCTGAAAACAGGCTTTGTCCTAGTCGGACCATCCCAGACAACAAATGTCAAATAAATAAATAAAAATAAATAAAATGTATGATGGGCACACTGACCATTCATGGCCTTGATAGACTGATTACTGCATGCTAGGTACTGTACCAGAGTAACTTACAGAGTCTGATGGACACACTGACCCATTCATGGCCTTGATAGACTGATTACTGCATGTCATGTCTGATTATGGCATGCCATGTAATGTACCAGAGTAACTTAATGACAGAGTATAATGGGAACACACTGACCATTCATGGCCTTGATAGACTGATTACTGCATGCTAGGTACTGTACCAGAGTAACTTACAGAGTGTGATGGACACACTGGCCCATTCATGGCCTTGATAGACTGATTACTGCATGTCATGTCTGATTATGGCATGTCATGTAATGTACCAGAGTAACTTAATGACAGAGTATAATGGGAACACACTGACCCATTCATGGCCATGATAGACTGATTACTACATGCCATATAATGTAACAGAGTAACTTAATGACAACATATGATGGGCACACTGACCCATTCATGGTCTTGATAGACTCATTGCTACAAGCCATGTAATGTGCCAGATCAACTTACTGAAAACTTATGATGGGTACACAAACCCATAAATGGCCATGATGGACTGATTACTGCATGCCGTGTAATGTACCAGACTAACTTAATGACAAAGTATGATGGCACACCGACCCATAAATGCTCATGATAGACTGATTACTGCATGTTAGGTAATGTACCAGAGTAACTTAATGACAACATATGAGTGACCCATTCATGGCCATGATAGACTGATTACTGCATGCCAGGTAATCTGTCAGAGTAACATACTGAAAACATTTGATGGCTACATTGATCCATGCATGGCCTTGATAGACTGATTACTGCATGTCATGTCTGATTACCGCATGCCATGTAATGTACCAGAGTAACTTAATGACAGGGTATGATGGGAATACACTAACCCTTTCATGGTCTTGATAGACTGATTACTGCATGCCATGTTAATGTACCAGCATACCTTAATGACAATATATGATAAGCACACTGACACATTGATAGACTCATTGCTGAATGCCATATAATGTACCAGAGTAACTTAATGACAGTGTAAGATGGGCACATTGACCCATTCATGGCCTTGATAGACTGATTACTGCATGCCATGTAATGTACCAGAGTAACTTAATAACAGCTTGTGATGGGCACACTGACCCATTCATGGCCTTGATAGACTGATTACTGCATGCCATGTAGGTTCATAGGTTAGTACTAAGATAACTGCCCTTGTGAGAGCCATTTTAAGCCTAGACAATTATCCCTTGTGAGACTCAAACCCTGCACCTTGTGTTTGTAAGGCAAACACCTTAGCCATTAAGCCACCCTCCCAACCTGTAATGTACCAGAGTAACTTAATGACAGCATATGATGGGCACACTGACCCATTCATGGCCTTGATAGACTGATTACTGCATGCCATGTGATCTCCCAGAGTAACGTAATAACAACATATGAATGACACATGTACTCATTCATGGACTTTTATTTATATTGTAATTATATGACTACTATAGCATTTAAAGTGTTGCATAATCATGACATTACACTTGTTATTAATTTATACCTTTCCGTCTTTTGTGATACAACATATAAATAAAGCTTATGGCTTGGATCTGGTGGTCACTATGTTGTCACAGTAAATGTACCATAATGTGATCTAAATAGAGAAAGTGTTACACGTATCTGTTTCATATGTTTGGATGTTGTTACTTGCATATCATATAGTTTCTTTACAGTTCTGTTGGCTCACATATGTCATTACAGTGATACATAGTTGTTTTAGACATCTGCCTTTAAGGTAGATTGTGATATGTGACACATGTCAATACATACTGTGAAGCAGTTAATAGATGTGGCAATATAGGATCCCTGGCCATGTACAGAAGCATACAGACAAAACACTCTTATTCAGACAGTGTTGCTCCAGAACAGCAGCATAGTGCACATCTAATGGAATCTGCCCATTAGTTGTACATATTGAATATCATACATAACATAAGCATATGATCCATCTATAATAGCTTATACACATGACATAGCAAGGAAAAAATCTGAATGTCTACAAATTAAAAATTATAACAGGAATGCTCTCTGCAAGGTATAGCACCAAAGAGGACATCACTGGCATACATGTGGCATGCAAGAAGTTTACACAACAGAAGGTGTTGTCTAGGATATCATCATACAGAAAAGTAGCATGTAATGTTAGCTGTGTGACAACCAGTAACACAATAAATCTGGGCCAATACAGTGTATGGCAGTGTAACAGACAAACATAACATTATTGCAGGAGTGTTCCAATAACACCGATGCATCACACATAGCAGACTGATGTATAACAGTGTTGTACAACACAGTTTCAGTTTACAGCAGCATGAGTACTAACAACATGTCAAGGACCAGCCGAAATAAAACATACATATGTCACAAACAAGTTTCACATTACATGATGTGTAATGCCACACAGAAAGCAACACTACAATGCACAGGTGAAAATTGCAGCATGAGTCATTTAGATATAAGAACATGTAAGATAATGCAGAGCATCAATGACAGGCAGTTCACATCAGCCATGGAACACACATCATAGTTCTACATACAGTAACATAGGTATATATTACGTTTCCAATCAGGTATCTATGTGAAGGCACACATGGAAAGTACATGTCAGCAAGAGGGTAACAAAGGGAAATATCTAAACATAAGTGTATGTAGTGCTGTGTGTGAGGCATGAACAATACCTTGTTAAAATGCCACACATAACACTGGTATGCATACAGAGGCATACCTGTGCATGCAAGTATGAAAGACAACAATAAAATAAGTAATGTAGCAATCAATGCTGAAAGAATAAGGTAAGAATCTGATGATCATGGAAAATGCTTGTTATATGTCAAATATCAAGAGATGCAATCATAGAGGCATGGACAGTGTCACACAGAGCATTGCAGCTGGAAATATCTGAACTAACATATAGTATTGACAAATACGTAAGATATAACCCAACTTGAAGGCAGTTACTTAAGTCAGATAAATGATAAGAAAAAGTCTGTGGCATCAGACATTTGAGAAACCCCTTACAGATGCAGTAGACAGTGGTCAGTGGAGCAATCATCATTGCTACAAGGTCAGAAAGACACAACAGGACACACATTGAATTAACTGTCAGTGTGACCATAATACAGTCAAAGGCATTCATGCTGATGGCTCACACTACAGTTCTGACTGCCTCTACTACAACTAGAAACTCTTGGCTGATCGTACTGTACTGAGGAACTCTAGGTAGGTAATCTGCTCAATAAGGTCAGGGCACATAACACCTGCATTGTGCTATGACACTACTCTAGCACCACTGTAGGTAATCTGCTCAATAAGGTCAGGGCACATAAAGCTTGGATTGTGCTATGACACTACTCTAGCACCACTGTAGGTAATCTGCTCAATAAGATCAGGGCACATAACACCTGCATTGTGCTATGACACTACTCTAGCACCACTGTAGGTAATCTGCTCAATAAGGTCAGGGCACATAAAGCTTGGATTGTGCTATGACACTACTCTAGCACCACCATAACAAGCCTTTCAACATGCTGTGCAACAGATACATGCTGTCATGTTGTGCAGTCAATGTTGTCATGGCCTCTCTTTGTTTACACTCCTGACCCTGATCTAACACATGCAGATGGTGAGCTTCATGATCACAAGCATGGGCAAGTGTGTGCAGGTCAGAGTCATGATGTCACTATGAGCATTCATATGCCTGTAACAGTAAACTTACAGCCTCTGACATGCATCCAGGCACATCAGCTCCAGTCCCACAGGTAGTCTGATGGACAGCATCAGTCCATCATGGGAAAAAGTCATCTTCAGTACCAGACTCAGCATGAGACAGCAGGTCATGGTCATCATATGCATTACCTATTGACCCAACATTATCATAATAGCCAATCACTCTATCTTCTAGATCAGAGACTATACCATGAAACTCCTGACTGCCCCTCTGGACCAGACAATGAAACCAATGTCATGCCGCCCTGTGCCACCACATCCCACCTCAGGATCAGTGGACTGACTATTGGAGGAGGCAGAAAGAGGACATGCTACAAATAGAGACAGATGAGATGTGTCATTTACTCTCACAGAAGTGAAATGAGGCAGCATATGATTGACATTATTGCAAAACAATCTAACTACAATGAATAATCCTGGTGGTATCAATTTACCTGGTCTGCATAGCATGGGTGGTGCAGCATCCCTAAGGAGCAGAGATGTACCATGTCAGCCATGTATCAAGCAATTATAATGGACAATGAGAAAACATGCATAATGACATATCTGACATGTCCTCCTCTGACTCCACTGCCTGTAGTAAGGACTGAAATCCCACTGTAATGAAAATAGACATGTACACAACAAGTTAATAGTAAGCACACACATGTCATCATAAAGCATTGACAACGATGTATAAAACACACCGCATAACATAAGACATAGCAGGTAGGCAAAGATGTTCCATAGAATGCCACTGACCTAGTTAGATGAACATGCCAACATTAATTTTAAAGGTTGCAGTTATAATAAACAGTGTTGCACTATAGTGACCATATAAACTACCTTAACAGGTCTGTCGGAGTTTGTAGGTGTCTGCACAGACTAATGCAATGATATACCTGTAAGTTAAAACAGAGCACAAACAATATGGAGTACACACCTTAGGCATAACAGTAGGCAGAGACACACAAAGGCTGCTCATCACACTAACTACAGAGACACTCACTTGATGAGCATTGCTGGTGGTCTGATGTTGATGTACCTATACAATTAAAAAACACAATATTTACCATATGTATCCATATCTGCAGTAGTTTACTATACTTGACATAGTTCTGCTGTTGTGACATTAATAAAAAAAAAGAAGGTAAGATGTGTGAACGAATGGCCTTGAATGAACATTGGAGTATACTTCAATGTTAGTGAACATTGGACATATCTGTATGTACTGGAACATCTGCCTCAGTACCTCCCCTGGGTGTATGACAATCCTGGCAGGTGTTATAGTGGGAGGCCAGGAAGATTATTATCTCATTTAGTGGAGGGAATGGTAGCCCACCTCCAATGGCATTCTCCCTATCATAGCAGTATAGTCTGTTGGCTGCATGGAGGATCATGTTAGAGCAATGTCTTTGGCAGGCTACCCTGAACTGGTTGCATCCACCTGCAGTGTTTATCATGTTGGTAATGTCCCTTCAAGTTTGCTGTCTCCACACATTATTGCTCATCCATTCTAGCAAATTTTGGCCATGCTGACACTGACCCTCAATTATTATTTAATTTTCCGTTGTGGAAAAAATTACCATGCCTATTTTGTCCAGACATCTGAAAAAAAAGAGTGATATGCACATATCAGACATAGAGAAGGTACACATATTGAGATTATCAACCTTCAAAATATGTCAATGTAGTGCCTTGCTTCTCATATATATTGAACTTCTGTGCAAATCAATCTGTGTCATCTATATGCATTGCGCTCAAATGTCCTGATTTTTGCAGAATGTCCAGAGTTTTGCCTTGCATTTTTGTCCTGTTCATCATAAAATTTGTGGTTTTCTGAAAAATCACTGAGGATTGATTTCATTAAATTGTAACATACACTTGAGTTTCTGACTTCACATCCTTCAGAAAATGCATGCTAGCACAAATCCTATTATTCTTGCAACTTTCTAAATTTATAGAAGCAATATTTAAAACCTGCCTTTGTTTTTGACCTTTGTACCCCATTATTTTAAGCTCTGTCCAGAGTTCTTGGGATACATTGTTGATAGGTATGCTTGCATGTGATAATGTGATAAGCATAATGAAAATAGAAAACATGTCTGAATTACTGAACAATATGTTTTATTATGCTCAGCATACAGCTCTGCCATTAATCCAGTCAACATCTTAGGATATGTCATATATATGCAGGGGTGGGGTTTAAACCCATGTCAGTAGATATTTTGACATGTAAGAACCAATCACATAACCATTGGGCACAACTTCAGTAGTACAAGTAGTACAGGTATGGTGTCACAGCTGCATGCACATCCAGCTACACCTACCAAGTGTACATCAACCATGGGGGATGCATCACAGCTGTCAATGTAGTCAGTGACAAAGATCAGTACAAATGTGAACTTTGTGATATGCTAAATGATATATGTATCTGAATGTGCTAAAACAGCAAGGCAGAAGAAGATCAGCTAATGAAAAAAGAGTAGTTATGCTGTCATGGCTAGATGTGAAACATGCCAAACCATCCTGAGGTTCTTCTTATTTTCACTGAATGGTATATAAGAGCTACCACTGCAGGAATAATCAGCAGTAAATGTCCATAAATTAGATCTTAAATGTACAATTTGCAGACAGCCCCATAAATTGTCATTATCCACAAATGCTGCTGCAGGCATACAAGTGAAACTGCATTACAGAGAGATAGGGGTAGATTCTGTCCATTTCTTAGTTATCTGGCTTGGTTTGCTTGTAGCCATACAACTGCCTTTGGGGAAATCTGTTAAATGAAAAATACTGTAATAAAAAGATCAATACACAGGAGGTTCAGGTTCAGGTTCTTTACTAGTGTACACCAGGAGGCAAAAAACGTACAAGTACAGAATTTTGTCTGAATGAAACAGGAAGAACACAACTTTTATAGTATTTCTTACTAGTATTAACCCACCAGGCTGATATAATCAGTCACAAGGGGTTTTAGATCACTTTAGCTTACAATATTCTATTCATCTAAAATGCTGATACTACATTTTGCTTAAAAAGTTTTTCTGGTAAACAAGGTGGCCTTGCTAGCCACGTGGTTAGTCATAATACCCTTTTACAAAAGTTTCCACTCAAGATTCTAAATTAATTTGAACATAATAGTAGATACAGTTCTCAATACATTTCTCTTGTTACATGTTATCACTTCTTCCTTGCAGCCGGTGCGTTATCTAGCAACATATACAAGGTCGATTACGCAAGCAGAAAAGAGCAGATGATTCTCATTATTTCATACATTTAATTTCCTGACCCAGCAGATAATCACTTGTGAGAAGCATAAACATTAATTCTTGCTGAGCTAGCAGCTGCTGGGGTCAGAGGCCAACTTGCAAAAGGCACACTGCAGTTTCCAAAAGCTTCTTGCAGTTTCATATGAATTCATTTTTCTTGTCATAACATTAATAGAATAAAATGCATTATATCTTTCTTATTTCTTAATAAGCACTAAACATATACATTAATACATATTTTTCTAACATTTTCCCCCTGTTAATACTTTTTATTCTATTCTCAGAAGTGAAAACAGTCTTATTTCTTCTCTTAACCTCTTCCACTTAGGATTTGCAGTTAAGAGAGTCATTCAGTTTAGACTTCAAGGAGAATTTCATTTGGAACCAATTCCTCAAGTTCAATATCTTGATATAAGGTTTCAGAGACAGACATATCTATAAAATCTTTAATTAATCTTTTCATGCAGGGGATTCCACAACAAACACATGCTCCTAATAGGAGTAGACCCACACAAATGGCAATCAGAATATTCATTAGGATGGAACCCCAACCCCCAAACAGATTCTGGAAAAAATCCATCAGAGAGTTTGGGCCTGGTTTGGTCATGGCCGACACCTGCTGAATCACCTCCAGATGGTGATTAATTTCATGCTTATTATCTGGAATACATGCACAGCATTCTTCTTTGATAAGCACGCATGTACCACCTCTCGCCGCTAGGGTGAAGTCAAGAGCCATCCGATTTTGCAACACAACAGTTCTCATGGCATTCAGTTCATCAGTCACTAATTCAAGAGCAGAAAAAGTTGCATTACTCATTACTTTGAGAAGTTTCGACAGTTTTCTCAGCTCCCAAATTGATTTGACTGCACTATACGCTGGGAGTATACCTGCCCAAGATATAACACTGTCACTCAAGTCCATATGAGTCAATTTGTCTTTGCCTTCACGGAATTATGGTCTTGCCAACCTGCTTCAACTCGCCCTACTGGATTCACAGGTTTCTTGATTGGATCTTTGTTTTTTTTTGGAAACATCTCTCACATTCTGTATTTTACCCAGAGGTAATTCCGCAGTGTGTCGTATGGCCGGAACCAGGTAGCCCAAAAAACAACTGCCGGACCAATTCTCAGGTAGCCATTTGTATGCCTTTTTCCCACACACAAAATAACAGTTTTCAACTTTAGTGCTAATACGCACTAGCCCCGCATGAAACATTTTCTTATCTATGATTGGCAATTGTTTAGTCAAAACAGGATTTCTTTGTACTTCATTCAATGTCGTTTTCATTGAGTTCAAATATGAATCATAGTTAGTATTGCAAATGGTACCCCCAGTTTTAATCTTAATATAACATTTATAAGATATTGTTATGTTACAGTTACTCCAACCCACCTGGAGAGTATCATTTTTGAAAAAACACACAATCCCCTTTTGTGTAACAGGTAAATACAATGCTATTTTATCCTGTGATCTCACAATTCCTGTGTCAAAAAGCAAATTCTCCCAAGTCTCATTGATCCCTAAAGGAACAGCGGACATTAGTAGTCCTCCATATGCTGTTGGTATAGCTGTACAAACCCAGCAGTTTGAAATGTTCATAGTTTCAGCATATACACGTTTAATTTCTAGGTATGTGTTAAAGTTTGGATGCCTGTCTATGGATGTCTCATCACGTTTATCCAGTTTTACTTGTGTGGTTGAGAAATGAAAAAAACACAACAAAAAGAAAATTGTCAAAAGTACAGTCAACAAGTGTACGCTCAATAATATGATTATGCAACATTTTTGAGGTTGGTCTGAATTTCTATCTTTGGCCATTTTGTTCTTGTTGCGTAACAGTTACAATGTTTTTATCAAGTTGAAAGTTCTTTACCGGTTTGGTTACAATGTTTTTATCAAGTTGAAAGTTCTTTACTGGTTTACAGTGCGTCAAATGGATCCAAGATGACTTTTTGGCAATTTTGACTGCAGTAGGCATGGCCAGCAGTACCTGGTACAGTCCTTCCCACTTCGGGCTTGCCTAATTCTTCCTCTTTGTTACCTTCACCCAGATCCAGAACCCCGGGGCTAGAATCACTTCCAATGGTCTGGTCTGGTCTGTTCTTTATCTGAAAAAGAGTTAAACTGCAAGAGAGATTTATTTGTTAACAGTTTCTTCATATAACTAGCTAGTGAACTATCAGCCTCCTGGTCTGCAGGCATGAGAGCTTTCCACTGAGGTACATAATATGCCCTCCCAAACACCATTTCAAAAGGAGTTAAACCCTTTGCATTTGGAACTGTTTGCATACTCAGCAGCACCAGAGGCAGACAGTGCACCCAGTTCTTTTGGGTTTCATTGACTAACTTTCTAAGTTTGTTCTTGAGGACTCCATTGTGCCTCTCCACCAGTCCTGCAGACTGAGGGTGATAAGCACAATGATTCTTAAGGGAAATCCCAAAGAAGCGTCCCAACTGTTGTATGGTTTGAATCACAAAATGTGTACCATTGTCACTATAAATTCTTTCCGGTATGCCAAATCTAGGAATAATCTCCTTTATGAGGGCTTTTGCCACTGTTGTTGCATCCGGATTCTTGGTCGGAAAAGCTTCCACCCATCTAGAAAACATATCTACAATGATAAGGCAGTACTTTTTGTTATCGCATTTGTTCAGTTCTATAAAATCCATACAAATAGTATGGAACGGATATGGCGGTGTAGGAAAACTTCCTTGTTTAGGTTTAAATGCCCCTTGTGCATGATGTTTGTTACAAATATGACATGCCGCACAAAATTTGTTTGTGTAATTTGTGAATCCATATGTTTGGAATATTCGGTTTACTAACTGTACCATCCCCCCTGTTGAGACATGGCACTGCCCATGGCTCAACAAAGCTGCATATCTAAACAAATTAGACGGCAAAATTGTTTTTTTCTTTTTGGAGATGTACAGCTCGTTTTCAAGGATTGCTCCTCGTTTTTCCCATTTTTGTTTCTCTGCTTTTGTAGTAAGCGTCTGCATTGTTTTTAACATTTCTAGGTCTAAAATTTCAGAGGGTTGTAATTCCTTGTCTAAAAGTAAAGTTTCTGAGTCTGAAGCTGCTTGCTTCACAGCTGTGTCAGCTCTCGCATTACCTTTTGAAATTCTGTCCTGCTGTTTCGTATGAGCTACGCATTTGCAAATAGCTACTTTAGTAGGTAACTGAATAGATTCTAACAATTCTAAAATAAATTGCACATGATTAATTGGTTTACCACTAGATGTTATCATCCCTCTATTTTTCCACTGCTGTGCAAAAACATGTACAGTAGGAAAAGCATACTGACTGTCAGTATATATGTTTACACATTTGTCTTTTGCTAAGGTACAAGCTCGTGTTAAGGCAATCAATTCTGCTGCTTGTGCAGACACGTTATGTGGTAAGGATTGGGCTTCTAAGGTTTCAGTGTCTGTAACTATTGCATACCCCACTATATTTTTCCCTGTAGGGCCCCTTCTGCATGAGCCGTCCACGTAATATATCACCTCAGCCTTATCCAAGGGAATATCCGTGAGATCTTGTCTGGGTAAGGTTTTCTGCTCAATTTCCTGCAGGCAACTGTGTGGTGTGCCATCCACAGGAGTTGGGAGCAAAGTTGATGGATTTAATGTCGTGCATCGTTCAATTGTCATATGAGGTTGGCTCAACAGTATAGTCAAACAGGAAAGGTGTCTAGCAGGAGAAAGATAAGCTACCTTTTCTTGCAGTAAAATTATCGCAACTACATGAGGCACTCTCAATGTGAAAGGGTGGAATAACACCACTGAGGCCGAAGCCTGTACTGCCATTGCAGCTGCAACCACTACTTGCACACAGTGGGGCAAGGATCGCACCACGGGGTCTATCTGTGATGAATAGTAAGCTATGGGGTGTTTCTTATCCCCATGTTGTTGGTCAGTACTGATGTCATATATCCTTGCTTACAGTCTACAGTTTGAAAGAAACGTTTATGATAGTTTGGTAGTCCTAAGACTAACGAAGAAGCTATCAATTGCGTCAACCTGCAGAAAGCTATTTCTGCTTCAGGTGTCCATTGTAATAAATCCTGTGCTGCCATCGGCTTTTTGTATATGAGGTCGGTCAGTGGAGCAGATTCCAAAGCATAGTTTGGTATCCAACTCCGGCAGAAGTTAGTTGTTCCCAGGAAGGACATCATTTCCTTCTTGGTCGCTGGTTTGGGTGCTTGTAAAATCACTGTTTTTCTATCCTCATCTAGTATTCTACCTTCTTTGGATATTACATATCCTAGGTATCTAACTTGTTTTCTCCAAAGCTGTAGTTTGCTTTTGTTTACTTTGTGTGCCTGTGTTGCTAAGAATTGTAACAGTGCTATGGTATCCTTCCTGCATTGCTGCTGGGTGGGGGCTGCTAGCAAGATGTCGTCTACATAAAGTAGAATTTGACTACCCCCCGGTGGGGTGAATACCACCAAATTACTAGCCATTTCTTGTGCAAATATTGTTGGACTCTCACAATATCCCTGTGGTAGTCGAGTATAGGTATACCTTTCCCCTGAAATGTAAATGCAAACCAATATTGGCTATCAGGATGTATAGGTATTGAAAAGAAAGCATTGCTGATATCTACCACAGAGAAATATTTCTGGTGAGGTTTCAAATCATTTAACAAAGTGTGTGGATCTGGCACCGTAGGTGCTCTTGGTATTACTGCATTATTTACAGCTTGTAAGTCCTGAACCATACGCGATTCCCCGTTTGCCTTTTTAACAGGAAATAGGAGTATATTACATGGTGAATCAGGAGATTCTACCAGTACTCCTTCTCTAAGTAATGCTGCTATTATAGGTTTGATTCCTATCTCTGCATCCTTTCTCAAAGGATATTGTCTCTTCTGTGGTCTGAATGCTGACTTTGGTGTAATAGTAACTGGTCCTGCTGTTCGAATAAGTCCTACATCTGACTTGCCTGTTGACCAAAGAATCTTTGGTATGTTACATAAGGCTTTCTCCTCTTCTTCTAATAAGAATGCTAATCAGCTGTCCTCGCTAGACTGCAAGTGTACAGCTGGGTGTGCCTGTGTTAACCAATTCAGTTTTTGTTTCTGTATTCCCTGCTCTGATAATTCTAAATCAGTTTGTTTCTCCCATCTCATTACGTTTTCTCCTAGGTCTGCCCATTTTACATTTTTGTTCTTAGTTAAACTGACATGTGGTAATCAATTAGATTTGTATAGTGCAAGGAATTCTTGAGGTAATGAACAGCTAACAACACTGTTTCCCTCAGTATCCCAGTACAGATTACGCAACACTAATCTGTTTGCACAATTTCTGAACAATTCTTGCTCATATTCCTTATCAGGTCCTGGTGTGCTACAGTAATACAGAGTGCAATACAACAAATGCTGTCTGTCAGTGTCAAGGGAGGGGGATTTACTGATGGCTACGTTCATCAGTTCCTCGGTCACTGCCCCTGGACCAGTCGTAACCAAGTCCTTGCTGTACCAGTAAAAAGTTTCACCCTCCGGTCGCACCACAAAAGTATCCATTTGTCACTGTGCCTCCATACCCTGCATAGTTGGAAGTACTGCTATGCCAAATATCTGCATAAGGTCCCTACCTAATAGATTCATTGGACATTTTGCAGAAACAACAATTTTTCTCCTTTGAGTCATCCCTGAAACAGGGTCAGTTATTGTTATATCATGGGAAAGTGGTTCCCGGTAAAGCTGTCCATTTGCAGCTTTCACTAATATATAATCAGGTGATTCTGAATGTTCCGGTAACTTGGAGGGGTGTATCAGAGTCCATGACGCTCCTGAATCACACAGGAATTTAACTTCCTTCCCCTCCACCAGAAGTGTAACTTCCGGTTTTGTGTCTGCTAGGTAGAGCTCTAGGCTCAATAATGCTAAATCTAAAATCTCATTTTCTTCATCCTCCATGTCTACTTGCACTTCCTCTACTCCTTCTATCACATTTACATTTGTTCTTTCTTTATTGTCTTTTCCCAATGATTTCTGACTCTCGTACGGTGTATCTTCACCATCATATAGTCAGTCCTCATCTCCCTTATCCTCTGTGGTTACCTTCTTATTTTGTTTGCAATCCCTAGCTAGATGTCCTTTCTTCCCGCACTTAAAGCATTCACCTCTCTTTTTCCTTTCTTCAAAGTCCTCTGACCGTTTGTCAGACTGTTTATTTCCCTGTGCATTTTTCTTACCCTTTTTACCATACTGTAATACATAAACTTCAGCTCCGTTTTCAGCAGTGAAGACTTGCGCTTTCTTTTTCTTTTTGCTATTAAAATGTCTTTCAGCATGTCTAGCATATTCAAGTAAGACTTGTAACCTACTTGTTCGATGATCTATCATATGCTTCATAATGAAGCTACTAATAGGTGCAATGCAACCTTTTAAAAATGCATTTTTCAATTGTTGTTCATACAGGGAATCATTCGTTTGATTTTCGGGAACTGTCATACCGCTATGGTTATTAACACATTCCAATAATCTGGCATAGTACCCATCTACTGTTTCATTTTCTTGCTGTATGCATTGATTAATACAAGTACAGTCTGCTCTAGGTTTCCACTTCTCAAAGATTCGGTCTGTAAGGCCTTTCACTCTATTGTCAAGTTCTGCGTCACTATGTGGGAGTGGCTTAAATTCTGCATTATGAGGATTCCAGGTACCACTAATCATGTGCCAATCTGGACCTACAATTTGTCTAACTACTTTTTCTACTTCTTCCCCATTTAAGTGGTAACTTAACCTCATGCCTTGTAAATCTTCTAGGAATTTTGTAAAATTAACTTTTGGATGGGGAATTCCCTCAGTAGCCTTCCGGATATCCACCAGTGTCCATGGCCTATATACCAAGAGGGTTGGGTCCTGTCCAACCTGTCCTGCCTGAGGATGTGGTACCTCTATAAGTGGGCATATTTCTTCCTCACTCTCAGCTTGTAAATTTCTCTCCATTTGATACGATTCTATGTCCCCCTGTGTTTTACGTGTTCGGGACCTAGTTTCAATGGGATCCCTAACAAACAATTTCGGTTTCACTGAGACATCAGGATACCGCGGAGGTGGACCAGTTGTCCACCCGCTTCATATCCTGAAAAAGGGAGTGAGGGGGGAGCCATTGCTACTACTATATTATTATCTTCTTTGTCTAAAAACAATGCCTTTGAGGGGGGGGGGCGTTGCTACTACTATATTATTATCCTCTTTGTCTAAAAACGATGCCTTGGAATTATTACTCTTTTGTTCCCTACGGTTTGCTTCCTCAATCCACCTGTGTGCCTGAGGAATGCCTAATTGTCGTTGTTTTCTTGCCTGACCTTTTGTATCACCTTTAAGCTGTTTAAGAAGTTTAACAAGCGAAGATTTGTCTAATTTCCCATCAAATTCATATTTGTTAACCCATGTTGCATAATATCTAACATTATCAGCACGTTGTAGTTGCATATATTTTACGTCTTCGGTTAGGGGCGGGTCTCGCGACGTTTTAGTGCACTGATTTCCCATGTTAATAAATGTTACGTAACCCTTTTACCACGTGGTACCACAACTTCAGTTCCTTTCACAGTTTATCTAGAATAACTGCCTACCTTATTCTGTTACCCTGATCTATGACCAAATAAACAGTAATTTTTTCTTGTCCCTGATCTGTATGACAAATCTGACAAAAAAAAACAATATTTACTGTAACCTAGTCCCTGATCTAAAACAGAAAAAAGGCAAAAAGTCTCCCTACCTGAGCCTCCGGTATTGAGCAGTCATGGTTCGAAGTGGAGATCCGCTCTTCAGCCACAGATCAGAAAGTGGCTAGCCTCTTTAAACGACAATTCAGTCAGAGGTCTTTTCACTCAAGAAGAACCATTTCGGTATATTCTCCTGCATGCAGACTTCGACCACCGCTACGCTCTGATCCGCAGCTTCTGAGGGATTCTGGTACACAAAGGACCAATCTGTTAAATGAAAAATACTGTAATAAAAAGATCAATACACAGTAGGTTCAGGTTCAGGTTCTTTACTAGTGTACACCAGGAGGCAAAAAATGTACAAGTACAGAATTTTGTCTGAATGAAACAGGAAGAACACAACTTTTATAGTATTTCTTACTAGTATTAACCCACCAGGCTGACATAGTCAGTCACAAGGGGTTTTACATCACTTTAGCTTACAATATTCTATTCATCTAAAATGCTGATACTACATTTTGCTTAAAAAGTTTTTCTGGTAAACAACGTGGCCTTGCTAGCTACCTGGTTAGTTACAATCTCCTTTTACAAATGTTTCCACTCAAGGTTCTAAATTAATTCAAACATAATAGTAGATACAGTTCTCAATACATTTCTTTTGTTACATGTATCACTTCTTCCTTGCAGCTGGTGCATTATCTAGTAACATATACAAGGTCGATTGCTCAAGCGTAGAAGAGCAGAAGATTCTCATTATTTCACACATTTAATTTCCTGACCCAGCAGATAATCACTTGTGAGAAGCATAAACATTAATTCCTGCTGAGCTAGCAGCTGCTGGGGTCAGAGGCCATCTTGCAAAAGGCACACTGCAGTTTCCAAAAGCTTCTTGCAGTTTCATATGAATTAATTTTTCTTGTCATAACATTAATAGAATAAAATGCATAATATCTTTCTTATTTCTTAATAAGCACTAAACATATACATTAATACATATTTTTCTAACAAAATCTCAGTGATAATTATGGACATATGCATGCTTGCATATTGGGGAAGTCTTCTCCCATTCTAAATGTACCTAAACATACTGATGTGCAGAGTATTTCACAAACAAAAAATACATGAAATATCCGTTAGAAATTTCACACGTATAACACAATGAACATAGTAAAGTGATAATGTGCACTGTCTTTCACAAAAGGAATACAAGCAGGCGACCTCATGATAACTTACCTTTTGGATAATTGCTGTCAGCCAACTATAGTTAACATTGAGTTTAACTCATTGCAAACCCCTATTAAGTACTATTTTTGCTGTACATAATTAATGAGCTTCATTAGCATACAATGTTTTGGACTCCTATCAGTGAATGCCCAAGCAAGTTTTAAATCTTGGTGCATTAAGCAATAGCTTGACACAGGTGTACAGTGCTTGGCACAAATGCCTGATAGTTATCATTAAATAAAACTATCTAGAACACATGCCCGGTGGCTACTAATAGTCTATTAGCACCCTATATGCACCATTTCTAAAATGTGATATTGATGCAATTTCTTATCATATCATTGCTACCTGCAAAAGAAGTGGGACCTCAGTCAACCATTTTCTAAAGGCAGTTTTAAACATCTTTACCAAGTGTTTTGAGACTATGTCAGCTCATAGGATGCTGCAGCACATCCAACCATCCAAATGGACTGTTGGTTGATGAGACCTACTAGATGCTGTCCACCTGCACTGGACCTGAGAGGAGGATGTGAGCAGATCATAGGAATTTCACTCAACTTGACATTTGGAACTAGATTGAGATGGAATTCCAAGGACATATCAGGATCTTCTGGACAGGAGTGCAGGTCTGGCATCGATATAACAATCTTCACTGTAGGGATCAGGTTAGCCTGTAGAACAGGATCACAGAGGTTAGACACCAGGCCCTGGATGCCTAAAGTAAGTCCATAATCCACATCTTAGCACCTAGTACTTACTATTAGCATTTACTAAACATATGTGGTCAGATGAAATAGGGTCCATAGCTATTCCATATGGAATATATTTGTGAATATGAATAGAGAAATGTAATGTAATTAAACTGTTGCAGTTAAAAACTGATGAATGTTTAACTGTGCATACTGAAGTTATCCACAAAATATCTTGGCCAAACAAGCAGTTGTGCAGGACACTTACGTAACATGGGGTATTATAAAGTAATGCAAGTGTTTCACAGATCCCAAGCCCAAGTAAAAATGTCTGCCATTCACAAAAGCTATTCATCCATTTGAAAGTACTGCGATGTCCATTAGCTCAAGTGGTTGAGACATATAGTCATTTATACTGAGATTATCTGCAGGTTCTAATCTAAGTAACTCCTTAATATGCATGGCACTTAGAGACAAAGCATTTTTATTTTCATTAGTTAATATGATTATTTTGCAAGGTTGTACACTAACTGAGAGACAGTAATCTATAGACATATTTTATTTTTGGAGTTTATTTATGCCTGCAGCACATAGGCCATGGATGATTACTCATATTGTAATTTTCCACAATTCTTCCAGAATGTACTATAACAAGTATTTTCTTAGCACTGTTGCACATGAAAGTGCATTGCAATGTTCATAGAAACTTAAAATTTGTGACTTTTGTCCTAGGTGACCATTAATGTGTGTCCACATCAAGCATTTCTTGACCGAGTCTGAGAATTGTAACATTAGTGCAAGTCACCATGCATTTGATATGGACTGTAATAATCAGACAGTATATACACCAAATGTGGAGCATGTAATCAATACACTGTGGCATAGCTGATGGTTCAGCAATTTTGGCTTGTGTCATTAACTACAGTGTTTCCTATTTGTTGTTTTGGGTTTGAATCCCACTGCTGTCTTTTAATTTCTGCCATGGCCATTGTTTTTCTTTTTTTTTTGCATTGAGACTTAATTTACTTGTAACCTAAGTGAGGTAATCTCTGTGTTGTTGTACAAAATTTATTTATGCTGCAGATGACTGCACATTTCTTTGTTATCTGCAATAGTCTCAGATAGTTCCATATCTTTTAAGTTGTTACCATGGATATCCATGCGATTCCATTGCAACTTGTATTGAAATCAAAATATGTGTGGTCAACATTAAATATTACTTGATTAATATTCACATGCATTCATATTTGTCTGTGCTTGAATAATTTGTGAACATTGCAGGCATACCTCTCAACTGTACAGATTTTTGCAGAATGTCTAGATTTTTGTCTCATATTTTTGGCCTGTTTCTCATAAAATTATGTTTTTCTAGCAAATCATTTGCAAATCATTGAGAACTGAATTCAGAAAATGACAGACATTTGAGATTCAGACTTCTTTCCCTTCAGAAAATTCATGCTAATGCAAAACCTGTTATTCTATCAACTTACTAAGTTTGTAAGACTAATACTTAAAAATTGTCCTATTTTTGGGCCTTTGTCCCCCATTATTTATGTTTTCCCCTGATTTCTTGCTCCAAGAGGTTGGGAGGTATGATTGCATGGGACCATAATTTCCATTCGAGTATGTGTTGTAATCACACTTGATTTACAGTAAATCTGGATATGTATTCTCTTGACTATGATATAGCAGAAGGGTTAGCAGGATAGGTCATGTAAGTGACTGGAGTCCAAATTATCTTGTTATTGTGGGTTTGGCTCCCTATCATGCAGTGGTGCAGCAGTTAGTGTTTTTAAGTTAGTGTTTTTGCTTCACAGCAAAAGGTTCTCTAGTTCAATTCTCAGCTGGGGTATCTTCTGTGCAGAGTCTGACTGTCATCTTGTGTTCATGTGGGATTCCTCCAGGTGCTCTGGTTTCCTCCTACATTCCAAAGACATGCTTCTGGAGCATTTCTCTCTGGGCCTCCACTGAAAATGGGCTCATTCCCAGCTGGAATTTCTTGGTAAACAAATGTTAAATAAAGTCCTATAATGAGCAGCTATGTCTTTGCTAGAGCGATAGACTTGTAATTTCACTTGAACGTTATTTAGTTTACTTTCCAGTGTTGGCTTACCTTGTTGTAGGGATACCTGTGTTTTATATATGTCAGCACTTTGGAGGATAATGTGAATGTTTACATGTAATGTTCACCATCTCTTTGTCCATATGTCAAGACATCCTAACTTGTAAACACTGTTGCAATGTTATTTTTATGTTTGCTATTGGCCACTTATGCAGCATTTGTCCTTCATGTGCTGTATGCTGTGTGATAGTTTATAATCATGGCATGTATTACTGGGGGTTATATATGCTATAACGCAAATCTCATTACTGGGCATATATAGCACTAACCTTGCTGAATATCATTAAAACATGTTCACAATACAAATCACATCATTCTTCAGATGTTACATTAGGGCTGTCTCACATTTTAACCAACAGTCACCTCACGTATCATCACTAATTAGTAAACAGGGTAACATAGCCTGTCTTGTTTCAGTTGCATAGTCATAGAACACAGAATAATTCTATTAATTTCTTAGAGTACTGGACATATGGGTGTGAACATAGATGAATGCTGTAGTTTTGAATCCAGCTTGGATTGCTTCTAGTCAGTTCTTCTAGTGTGTGTGACACAGTCGCACCCTGATTTAAATGTCTCTCTATGCAAAATATTACCTAGGATTGTGTAACACTGCTTGATAATGTGATTATTTTACTAAGACTATATTCTGAAAGGACTTATCTTAATGTTAAATGCCATTTAACTTCATAACAGAATCACTTTTTGAATTAGTGTTTCTTGTCATTTTAATCATACAAGTGCTAAAGAACATGACAATAATAAATCTCTGTGCACTGAGCAAATGCACAGGCTGGAGGAGCAGAAAAGGGAAAGAGGCATGTGTTATTATCTTTAGCCGTATTTCTGCCGTGTAGGACTATAGTATGTGTCCAATGCCTGCATGAGAATATTAATTAGATGGCATCTATGCATGCAGATTATATGACAATATTTCCATAAGGCAGTGCAGCCAACCTGGGTTTAATTAGCTGCTGTGGTGACTGACAGAGTGGTAGGGAAGGAATGGCCTTGCCCATCTGATGTATGAGGATACATGTCGATATGCTGTCTAAGGGGGTGTGGATCAAACAGGCAAATTGCTCTCAGATGCAAACAATGAGCATTGTGGGTGAGGAACGAGAAGTGGGTAGGTCATAAAAAATAAATCCTCTGGGTAGAAGCACAAATGACTCAAGCCCCAGGACACACTCAGGATACACAACCAGCCCCAGCAAAAAAATTGAGTAAGTCCAGGGGAAGTTGGTAGATCCAAATCGGACACTGGGTATTGGGACCACAAAAAAAAAAAAATTCCCATCAGGCATTCACAAGGTATATATTCTGTCAATGTATTGTGTATACCTTTTGCTAAGCAATCATTTTTATGTAAACTGCAACCTTCCATTGTTAATAGCTTATTCTGTGGTTATACAATGTTCACTGACATAACCAGAATAATAGTCAGCTGTGTCATACTTGCAGGGAGCTTGAGATTATTATTTTTAATATAAGTTATGGCTTTTCTTTCTGTGTGAGTACTGCTGACATAATACAAGACAGTTTTTACTATTTCTACTGTACTAACAACATATAATGAGCAACATACATGCATGGTAGTGGTCCCCAGATTAAATCATGGTATACAAACCATACCTATTCATGTACTGAATAGGTGCCTGCTATCACACACTTTCAGTGATGTTGGCAGGGTTCTATTGCTTTGTATTACTTGTGTTCCTCCATTTTAGTGCAGATGTTTATGTGCAGAAGTCTGCTTGTTAGAACAATGTCTTACATAAATAATTTTCACTTTACTGGGTCACATGGCAATCTTCATTGTGATTTGTCACTTGGGCTAGTGTAATCCTTACTCTGTATTTAACTATGTATTTATATATTTTAATGGAGCAATGCAGTGGTCTAAATGGACTAATTCCAGACACAGACAGGCTGAATTTGGGACAAATATGAGCATCTCCTTTTCAATATTGCTTCTAGATGTGTCATTGTGATATTCCTTGGTTCAATGAAATACATATGAATAGACAACAGAATTTGTATACCTCTATTATGTTCATCCACCATGTCCTAGGTAAGACTATGCATCGACATGGCAAACTGTACAGATATGACCCATACAGTTGATTCCATTTTGGATGCAAGTATGTTGTAATGTTATCTGTTACCCATGATGCACTGTACAAATCATTTGCATTTGATTTTCAACTGTAGATTCACATATGTAGATAAAGTGATATTCAAAATATCACATATCTGACAAATGTGATCTCTACATGTATTAGACATTGCACATAGTACAGTTTTATCATTGCGCATTACAGTTGTAGTGACACCTCAATATATATATGTGCAGTAATCATTGTAGTGAGATCATCTGTGAGCCCTTATTGTTACCTGTGCTGCTGCTTATAACCTGCCCAGTGATATGCCCCATTAGTAATAGTATGTTTGTGCTGTAGATGTGCACCACTCTTCTGTATGTGCATTTTGTAAGCACGTAGTATGTGGATCTTGTGAAACATGTACTTGGATCAAAGGAAAACATCCAGATCTCTCATGTCCTTTCTTGTAAATAGTGATTTCATCTGCTATGGTTTAACATGTTACTATGCATGCTTAGGCACTGATATGCATATGCAGTTTATTAATACATATGTGTTTTGATACTGTCATTGTTTCCTATGCCCTCAATTCAGTGTGTGATGTATACACATTTCTAGGTTTTCTTCTGCATTTTTACATTTTTCTTACCAACAGCAATGTGGCCTTTACTCTTAATTATGTCCTTACATGACCGCAACATTTGTTAGACCATCATTAAATCAATCACGTATAGGGAATGTTGATGTTGTCAACTGCACATGTGATTTATTGTTATTCTCTTACATTATATTGACTTGTACTGTTACTATACTCATTAAAGGTGCGACTGCCATGGCTCTTTTATGTTTGCTTACCTTTTGACATGTGTGTATATATTTGTTAATGAAGTAATTAAAGCTTGGGCTGTGATCCTCCCTGCCATGTGAATTACAGACTGATAGTATAAGATATGCACGTGTCCTTTACAGGCCATTTTAAATGTTTCTCTGTCATGTAAGCAGATGTGCCGTACCTCTGTTCTGTTACATTTTCATTATAACTGCTATGATTTATTACCTCACTTTGATATTGGCAGACAACACACTGACACGTGACTTGCATTATTTGTGTTTGTACATAAGACTACGGGTATATTGTTTATCATCTTCAGCCAATCATCTGAGTGCATTACATATGACATAAACGTATTCCAAACGTGATGTCCATTACATTCTGACATGACAGATATGTTTGAAAAGTGTTTGGTCTGTTGCGGATTTGTAGAGACACATAACTGAGGAATTAATTCTCATGTGACTAATACATCATATACATAACATACAGATACTATATTGGGTGCATGAGATATATATATTGTTGAACATATTGCTGTTTTTCTTTTACTGTTAAGACTCTTTTCGGAATATGTAAGAATGCACAATTATTGTAATGTTACAAAGTATAAAACCAGTGGCAGTCTACCCATCCATAGATGTCAACATGCTTGATGACCTCCTGCAGAGTCTGACTCCTAGAACAAGGGCTGGAGACAGGATGATAACAGAGACAATGAGGGACCAAGACCAGCATGCACCATCGTTCAAGTGGACTGACAGTGGCGATGTCCTCCATCATGCCAGCCAGATAACCTGAGGGACTAGATCTGTGATGTCACCACTGATGTGTTCCATACCCAGATGATAAATATATTGGGTAATTTCTTCCAGGATATGGCATAGGCCATGTGAAACTCTTTCTATGAGATATTGTGTGAGATCATTTGGGACACTCAGCCTCATCAGGGAGTATATTATGAACGTTTGTCCTTCATGTCTTGTGATACTTGCTATATCGTTTAACTCCCTCCCTTCCTCTTCTTATCTTTCCATGTTTTTTCCATACTATCTATTCTCCAAAAACAAAAAATGGGGACTGTTCCCACCAAACAATTGCCCATGCTTCTCTGTCTCTCTCTCTCTGAGCCTTCCTATTCCATCGTCACTTTTGTATGCCCCTCTTGTTAACCCTTACCCCACATTTGCTTTGCCATCACTGTATTTCCTTGAATGTGTGCATTACTTGTGTTCCCCACACATCCCGCACCAATTGTTAGCTACTGTTAGGACTGACAATGTGGCCGTGAGTACCACTTCACCTTAACTGATTAAATTTTATTGGAATTTTTGCAGATTATGATGGATTCCAAAAATGCTAACAGGTGTGTTTATATGTATATAAATTTATATATATATATATATATATATATATATATATATATATATATATACACATCTATTTTCAAATCTTGAAATACTGAAATACCGAATTTAAGTATCTCGAGATGAAAATGTTGAGAATCCTGTTGTTTGAAACTTCAAAATAACAAATCTGAGAATGCTGAATGTGTAGTAGTTGTGATGCGGTGTTTTGTGAATTGTATGGCGTCTCTTTAAGGTGTAGTGGGTTGTGTGATGTAGATATGGTGGCCAATGTATGGCTGTGTAGAGAAGCTTTAGGTAGGTGTTTAATGTGTAAGCGTTTGGGAGAAAAATGTTTTATGTTTTAATTTGTTGGGAAGTTTGAGGAGTAGATTGGGATAGGTAGGTGTGTGAGTGTTAGTTTTGCAAGTGGTGATTTTTATAGATGTGTAGTGTGTGTGTTTCTCGATGGTATGACTTTGAAAGTGTGCAATGGAAGTGTAGGGCACATAACAGAATATTTGTTGTTTTTTTCGTGGTAGTGCAACCTTGGAGTTTATATATAATTAGCAGGGGTGTGGGTGGCAAGCCCCCTGCTTAAGCATTGATTACTAGGGTTTTGTTGGTGTGTTTGTTGTTCATAGGTTCATAGGTTGGTATTAGGCTATTGGCCCTAGGGCCTATACAAGCCTAGCCATAACAGTTCCCTGGCTATTTCTTCCTACATTATTTACTTCCCTGGACCCCTGTTTAGCAGGGCGACTGACATGATCCCCGGGGTGAATTTCCTTTCTCCCATCCAGTCGTCAAGGTTCCTTTTGAAGAGGACCAAGGAGGCCCTCTGCTTGACATGTATAGGCAGTCTATTCCAGAGTCTGGGGAGTCTCTGGGTCAGGAACCTATCCCTCCAGCATGTTTTGTTTATTGTGATGACAAGGTTTAGATCCCTGGAGCGTGTGGCTCTGGGGGATTGGAATTTCTTTAAGTGTAATATGTCCAACAGCTCTGGGTTTAACATGGCCTTGTATGTTAAGCAGAGATCGCCTCTGTGTAGATGATATGCAACAGAGTATAGCTGGAGTTTTTTAAGGTGGTCAGCATAGGGCATCTGCTTAAGGCCTGTGATTCTTTTAGTGAGGTATTTCTGCGGACTTTCTAGTTGTTGCAGATGTCTTGAGAGGTACATACCAAATGGGGTGTTGTATTCTATAATGGGTCTAATGAGGGATGAGTACAGTGGGACAATGGCCTCCTTTTTTCTGGATGAAAAGTCCTTAGTGATGAGGTGTGCCACATAGAAGGATTTCCTGACTGTTGTGGCAATGTGGTTATTGAAGGTGAGACCACTGTCCACCTGTGTCCCTAAGTCTGTTATCACACTTTTGATGTTTAGTGTATTGCCACTTATGTGGTAATTCACGGGTACATGTTTTTTTCCCAAAGGGGATAACTATACATTTCTTGGCATTGAGTTTGTGCCCATGGCTCTGGCACCAAGCATCTGTTTCTGTAAAGGCCATTTTGTAGAGTAGCCACATCATTTGGGGATTCAGTAATGATTCCCAGTTTGCAGTCATCTGCGAACTTTGTTAGTCAGAGTCCCTTAGTGTTGGCCTGTACTTCAGAGAAGTAGATGCCAAACAAGAGCGGTCCCAGGACTGAACCCTGAGGTACTCCACTTGTCACTTGTCTGGAGCTGGAGCTAGTTGTTGTGGTTGTAATGGTGTAGGGAGGAAGGTCGTGTTTGTATTTGTATTTGTATGGTGGAGAGTAAAAAAAACAGTGAACAGGCAAAACGCTGAGAAATCATAACACCAACCCTGAATAACTTAAACTCTACAATACCAAAATCACCAATACATATCCAACATTCCATTCCCTCCAAATAAACTAAACATAAAATCGAAATTCACATTTATGCTGGGTGGCAGGCCCCCCTGCACCCCCCCCATGTGATGCCACCCCACAGCCCATGCAACTTAATTATATCAACTCCAAGGTCACACTACGTAGGTGAAAGGTAAATTTCTCGATCCCCACTGTATCATGATCTATATACAACATATCCACAAAAGTAAAAAAGCATACACACCTCATTTTTTTGAGATTTAGTATTTGTTTATACTACTACTACAATGCCCGGATCACTGAACGTTACATCAGCCATGTTGTCCAACCTTTTTTTTGTTTTTGAACAGGCACTTCCTACTTCTAGTTAAAGGGATATGCACTCATAAACTGCACTAATTCACTGTAGCTTTGCTATTATAAACTTCGATCTTCACAGTTTCCGCGATTTAGCAGTTCCAGTCATATAGTCTTGGGATTATGGTCTTTGGCATTTAGTACACTCGAAATAGATCCATAAAAAAAAAAAAAAAAAATATATATATATATATATATATATATATATATATATTTATATATATAAATATATACACATATATATATATATATATATATATATATATATATATATATATATATAGATATATAGATATATAAACATAGGATCAGAAGAAGTTATTAGGCTATTGGCCCTGAGGCCTTTATAAGGCTAGCCAAGAGTTTATCCCATGTTTAGCAAGTCAGCACCCAATGCCCCTGTCCAGCAGGGTCAAGGGTGGAATCCCAGAGATGTGGTTTCTTTTTCCCATCCAGTTATCCAGGTTGCGCTTAAAATGGGTTAAAGAGGTACCCTGCTTGACGTGGAGAGGGAGTCTATTCCACAGATGGGGGAATCTCTGGGACACAAATCTATCCTGCCAACAAGTCCTATTGATGTCACAGACCTGGTTGAGGCTGTACATGTGGGTTACTCTATTGGAGCTTGACCTGCGGATATGCAGCAGTTCCATCAAGGCAGGGTCTGAGATCACCTTGTATGCCACACAGAGGTCACATCCGAGGAGTCTGTATAAAACTGAGTAGAGGGATAGTGCTTTTAGCTTATCTGTGTATGGTAGATTTTTGAGGCCCCAGATTCTCCTGGTGAGAAACCTCTGTGGTCTGTCCAGCTGCTGCATGTGCTTTGAGAGGTACATGCCAAATGAGGCATTGTACTCAATAATGGGCCTTATAAGGGAAGAATACAGGGATGTTATGACCTCTTTGTTCCTGGATGAAATACCCTTACTTATGAGGTGGGCCATGTAGAAAGCTTTCCATACAAGAGAAGCAACATAGTGGTCAAAAGTCAGGTTGCTATCAACCTGGGTACCCAAATCCCTCACGACTGATTGCATGCGTAGAATGTTGTTATTAATGTGATAATTTGTGTGGACATCACTCCCCCCCAAAGGGGATGATGATGATGCATTTTTTGGTATTCACCTTGAGGCCATGTTTCTGGCATCAGTCGTTTGTTTGGGTGAGACCCTCTTGGAGGATGTTCACATCACTAGGGGAATTGATGACAGTGCCCAGCATGCAGTCATCTGCAAACTTGGTCAGCCATAGCCCACTGGTTTTGGCCTGCACCTTAGAAAAGTATATCCCAAATAACAGAGGCCCCAAGACCAAACCCTGGGGTATGCCGCTCATTACGTGTCTACTGTTTGAGATGGATTCCCCTATTTTGACTAGGTGGGTTCTATCGGTGAGCCAGTTAGCTACCCATCTGGTAACATATGGATTGATGCCTAGTTGAGAGAGTTTATCTATTATGCCCGAGTGGGGAATAGTGTTGAAGGCTTTGACCAGGTCAAGGTAGGCGGTGTGTACCATCTTCCCCTTGTCCATGGCTTTGGTGACTGTCTCAAAGAAGATGACCAAATTTAAGACATGAACTCCCCTTGATGAAGCCAAACTGTGTGAGATTGAATGTTTGGAGGTTGCCAATGTCCTTGTTAATGAGGTTCATGATAAGCCATTCCATGGCCTTGCAGAGCAGGCTAGTTAGGCTGATGGGTCTATAATTTCCCAGATCTGTGGACACTCCACCTTTATGCAAAAGGATGATAGTGGGGATCCTCCACTAAGCTGAGATGAAGGCAGTTCTCAGGATTTGGTTGAATAGGGCTCCTAATGGTGCTGAAAGTTCCTGCCTGAGTTCATGCAGGATGCAGCCTGGGATATTGTCAAGTCTCATGGAGGCTGTATTTTTTGCCTTTGAGAGAGCATTCATGACCTGTTCCCTAGATATAAGTTGAAGGGGACAGGTACTGGGGATATCCTGATTAACTGATGGGAGGACAGAGGGGTGAAGTTTTCACTGAAACTGTCAGCCAGCAAGTTTGCTATATCTATGGCATTTGTATATGTGGTGTCCTTGACCACCAGTTCTGAACAGATCTGGGTGCTTCCTTTGAGATTGTGAACATATGTGAAGAAGGCCTTATGATTGTCTCTAGTAAATGTAGCCAATTTGGACTCAAAGTTTGCTTTGGAAGATTTCACTAGTGCTCTTATTTGCTTGTTCAGGCTAAGGAGAAATTGCTTCCAATTAAGGACCTGTTCCTTCTTGGTCCCAGACAACAGTTTTTTTTTCCTTTTGATTTACTGTTTATTTATTGCAGATGTCCAACAGACAGGTTTACCCTGCCTTGCAGAGATTAGCGGATGATTTAGCCCTGTTGGTTATTCCTGATTCCATGCATCTATATAAATGCTTGTATAGTGCATTGGTGTAGTTTGGGATACTGGTGCCAGTTCCTGGGGGGTGGGGGCTGTAAAGCTGTTTATACCATCTCTCAGGTGGTTGTAATCAGCTTTGGAGAAGTTTTTTTGTTTGGCCGTAGCTGGAGGGGGGGGGGGGGTTCGGGGAGATGGTGGCTTTGAAAGTGACCGCTTTATGGTCGGATCTTACCAGGGAGGATGATACTGCAGGGATGCTGCAGTGATTACTCATGTTGGTTAATACCAAGTCGAAGATATTATCATCTCTTGTGGGGATATCAACTGGCTGTTCCAAGGCATTTTCATTGACAAAATTGAGGAATCTCTGGGCATTTGTATTCTGGCATGAGTAGTTCTTCCAATCTATTTTTGGGTAATTAAAGTCACCCAGGATCAAGGTAAAGGTTTGAATGTTGATAAATTCGAAGAGGTCCAGATAGGTGGATTTGGCATCTTGAGTCAGATTTGGGGGTAGAGATATAGCTAAGGTTTGTATAGGGGTTTTCTTAGTGGTAAACTGCACCTGGAGTGTCTCCTGTGCATCATACTGTTTACCAGTCTGGAGGTGTGTATGTCTTTAATATATATTGAAACGCCACCTCCTTTGGCTTTACTGCCCACAGTTTGGGGTCTGAATGTATGATAGAATGAGTAACCAGGTAAGGCTGGGGTGCTCTCCGCAGCTTTGAACCAGGATTCTGTGACTGCACAGTTGTCAGCATTTTCCAGGGTTAAGAATGCTTGCAATGAGTACAGTTTCATGTTTAGACTCCTAGCATTTAGCAGCATGACTTTTAATTTGCATTTTGTTGAAATTTTTGGCTCTATAGCAGTATTTCGAAAATGTAATAAGTCGAATCACTAAATGTCGAACTGAAATGATCGACGTATTACATTTTCAAATGCCGATAAAAAATAAACCCCCCCACCAAAAAAACTAAAGGGTGTAGGCAGAGGGGCAAGCCCCCCTGCACTCACCACATGGGGGTCTGTGCTCCCCACACCCCTAGCTTCTTAAATATACCAACTCTGAGACCACACTACATTGAGGTAAATGGAACTCTCCCCTTATGGACATTTCCGTTTACCCGTTCGACATTCTGCCCTTTCGGCATTCCCGATGCAACAATATCAAATTCGATATTGTCAGCATTCAAGATGCTGACAGGGACCCACATTTTTATGTTGGTAGTTTTAAACCTCATCACTTTTCCTAAAAAATGCACTATGGGGGAGGCAAGAGCCTTTGCCAGAAGCATGAAGCCCAAGTGAGACAGATGCAGGCCATCTCTGGCAAAGTATCATGGTCTGTCAGGGGGAGAGTATATTTTTGAGAGGCGATGTATGATGATATCCATAACATATTGCAGATATTTGTCAATTTTCAGGATTATTGTTAATCCACATTTGTCTTTAACCTGTACTTTCCATATCACTAACATTTTTCCTCAAGTATGTATACCTTCTATACACATACAGTGGTAATGCACATATATCACTTTATGTATGAGTTTTCCTTGTAATATGATTTTGCCATACCTGATTGTACTTGTGCTGACGCCACAGGTTATTTTCTGCATTGTGCTGAGTTTTGCTCATTAAACTGTGCCACATTTGCCTATAAATTGGCTTGCTGCAAATCTTGTGTGGAACTTGGTGCAATCTGTGTAATTCATTGAAGTTTATTGAATCCAGACCTTAATCTCATTAGCAAACTTGAAAGCAGTCCATTTGCCAAATGTGCAATTACGTTCTATTCCACTAGTAGAAGTCTGTGCTCCACATACAAACACCAAATCAAAAACCTCAACAGAAGACTCCTTGTACTCCAAGTGCATAAGAGAAAATTCATCCCTCATTCTCTCAGAAAAATGAACAATCTAAAATTCTTTAAGCCATAACTGAAAAAAAAACTAGCAGACCCCTGACTGTGCTCCTGCATTTCACCAGGTTAAACTGCACCAGCCACTTCATTTCTGCAGGCAGCATCTCCTATACATGCTCCTAATTTTTGCTGTGGACCAAAATCTGTTGTCCATTCCTTCTCTCTCAAAACAATTATAAACTAATTCATGTTGAAACAGATGCAGTATTACAATTATTAGCATATCTTGCTGCATTGTTATAGTACACTCTTCACCGCTGATTTTGTGAATCTAAAAGGGAAGTGTGCACACAGCTATATCCACCACTGTTAATTGTCATAATGAGAAATATCTCTGCATATTGCAACGCAAATGCAGCCCTATATATTGTTAGTCTTTTTTTATATATTGTTAGTGTGTTGTGTTTTTTTTTTCTTGAGCCTGTGAAGTTTGCTCACACATATTCATCACTGTTAATGGTACAGTGTGAGACTAAAACTCTGTTTACTATAGATTGTAATCTGAATGCAACCCTGTGCATTGTATGTAAATGTGAATTTTATTTTACTCCTCTTGCCATAGCAGAGATGTTTGCCATCTCTGTATACTGAATATATTAAACATGGTTATATTTATTAAATGGAGCTTTCCTCACTGGGTCTTTGCTGAAAATGGGTTTTATTGCCCTGTCTTACCTTCCTGGTAATCAAATGCAATAAATAAATGCATGCATACATATATATGTAGATGTCTATGTTTATCATGTTTTTACAGTACAGTTGTGTGCAATTGCATTTACCATAATAGTACACTTTTTTTGGTTAGGGAATTGTAAGAGTGTACCTTAAGATGCAGTTGTATCCACCTTGGGGGAAACTGCAGATATTCTGTGAATTTTGCACTGTTTCTTGTGCCAAAAATGAGATCATGCAGCTAGTGATTCATATAACCAGGTTTTGCAATAAGATAAAGGGCCAAAAGGTGCAGGAAAATGGCTTTACTAATCACACTATAATGATGTGCAAATGAAGAGACACAGCTTAATGAGTGCATAGTGATATTCAAATGAGGATAAGAGAAAGCAAGTAATGACTCACAGTTATCAAGTGTGAAATGTTGCAAGTGCTTGCGTCTCAGTATAAAGGTGGTGAGCACTCCAAAACATGTGGTGTTACAAGCAAAATGTTGACAGAACCACATGCTAAGCTCAGGCAGTGGTCTTTTGGGTGTACAATGTGGGTGAATTTGTAGTAGAAGGCAACATTTAATGAGGACTGCCTGCCACCAGCAAACATATCAATAGGTCTGGACCGGCTGCATGTCAAGACATTAAATGTGAGCTGATGATAGAACAAAAAAAATGGAGGAATGAGTGACTACCAATATATATGAACACAAAGATATGCAAAGCTCTTGCTATGCTTGTTACAGAGACCTTTTTTTCCTAACATGTCAACATATAGTGTACTCATGGCATTCCTTGCTACGTTGCTTCCACAGGTGGATGAGTACTTCTGCTTTTCTAGTGGATGAGGGGAGTGAGCCACCACAGTGCATAACTTTTATGATATTACCCACCTCCTCAATGTGTTGGGAGTCATAGGTTACACTCATGCAGCAATAAAAGCCCTAGCCAGTGTGCATAGACAGTGTTCCATCAATGACAATTACTGCCATTCAATCATCTGCCAAGCAGGGTTTGACACATATGGGCTAATAACTCATGTGTCTGCACAGCACCCTGGAAGTGCTCATAATTCTCACATATAGCATACAAGTTACCTGTATCACTGCTTCCATCTCACAGGGTCACCTAGTAGTTAGTGCTGGCACCGTGGTGTACTTACATATCCACAGTCACATACCTAACAGATATACAGTACTAACCTCCCTCCAGCTTCTAACCCAACTCTATTGCATTTTGGGTGATGCAGGTTACAGTACATCCTGCAAGTACCTCATTTCCCACGCTTAAACCAGAAATATAGAAGAACATGTATTTAACCTGATGAAGTCACAGCTCTTTTGCCTGGACATCTGGAATCACTAAAGTATGCCCCTGCTTTATCCTGCCAGATGTTCATAGAATGTTGCATGCTGCACAGTGTGATTCATCGCAGCAGGCAGGTCAGTCTGCATTCACAGGACGTTTCAATACTGCAACATCAGGACTCACTGCTGCCACCTTGGAAGTCAACACAGCAGAATGGACAGTGGTGGATACCACCAGTGGCTGCACCACACATTTAAATGGTATTAAACACACAATATAGCAGTGCAGACAAAGCGGCAATATCCATTAGAGATCCTGACATGTACACAATGGCAGTGGTGTGACACCGAGAACAAAATTATGCATCCAGTGTTATCTAGTAGATATGCTGGGCAGTGCAAGCTAGAGTCATACCAGGCATCTGATATCTCCATATATATACCACACTTAAAGGGGGTGGTAAGGGCCACATGCATCAACATTTGTACATGGGTTCATGGCAGTCTATACTATCAGAGAATAAAGAACCACAGGTCAGTTTAGAAGAAGACAGGGATCATGGGAGGGTTATTATCTGTCCAAATAATTTTTTTCACTTCTGTCTCCAGGGTATTTTTATTTTTATTTTATGCTGTCCTAGTGACAGAATCTTAGCTGTATCAAGTCTTCTTCACATTGTGCACACCTCGATTAACAATTCTTCCACAGAGTATAACTTCTTTTTTTACCTTCACCTCTGATGCAATTTTTTTTAAACACCTTTATTAAATTATCACTTGTGACATAGGCACATTTACATTTATATAAAAGTAATCAAACTGTATTAACAAGTTAAAATTAAACATTCTGCTTCACTTATATTGCTATGTCACATAACCTAAGCAACTTTACATAAATTATTCAATTCCTGACCCTTTTTTTTAAACAAGAACATCTTTATTAAACCACCCTTATGACATAAGCAATCATGCATTTATATAAATGAAAACAATCCACACCAACACAATCCTAGTTGTAAGCATTTTATATCACAAACCATAGGAAACAGTCCCAGTTGCAGACATTATACATCACTTATAAACTACCCAATCATTTTCAAACATTAGCTCATTTAAGTCCTGCCAGCTTTTAAACCTCATTCCTCCCCTGTATGTATTGTTCCCACAATTCTCATTTTTTCATATATTTGTTCCTACCTTTTTAAAGATCTCAGATCCCGTTGTTGTATCTCTGTTACTATATTCACTACTTCTAATACAGTTTCTTTAGATTTTGATTTCCATTTTCCAGTAACTGCTTTTTTGGCAGCCACCATCATTAGAGGCAGCAAGGCCTTACCATGTCTAGGAAATTCCGATTCTGTATCATAGCTCAGAAAAATCATCTCCCTCATCACAACGACCTGCCTACCCAGCATCTCTGACAGTGCATCCCACAGGAATCCCTAAAGTCTGCCAACTCATTGCACCTTCCTGGTAATCAAATGCAATAAATAAATGCATGCATACATATATATGTAGATGTCTATGTTTATCATGTTTTTACAGTACAGTTGTGTGCAATTGCATTTACCATAATAGTACACTTTTTTTGGTTAGGGAATTGTAAGAGTGTACCTTAAGATGCAGTTGTATCCACCTTGGGGGAAACTGCAGATATTCTGTGAATTTTGCACTGTTTCTTGTGCCAAAAATGAGATCATGCAGCTAGTGATTCATATAACCAGGTTTTGCAATAAGATAAAGGGCCAAAAGGTGCAGGAAAATGGCTTTACTAATCACACTATAATGATGTGCAAATGAAGAGACACAGCTTAATGAGTGCATAGTGATATTCAAATGAGGATAAGAGAAAGCAAGTAATGACTCACAGTTATCAAGTGTGAAATGTTGCAAGTGCTTGCGTCTCAGTATAAAGGTGGTGAGCACTCCAAAACATGTGGTGTTACAAGCAAAATGTTGACAGAACCACATGCTAAGCTCAGGCAGTGGTCTTTGGGTGTACAATGTGGGTGAATTTGTAGTAGAAGGCAACATTTAATGAGGACTGCCTGCCACCAGCAAACATATCAATAGGTCTGGACCGGCTGCATGTCAAGACATTAAATGTGAGCTGATGATAGAACAAAAAAAATGGAGGAATGAGTGACTACCAATATATATGAACACAAAGATATGCAAAGCTCTTGCTATGCTTGTTACAGAGACCTTTTTTTCCTAACATGTCAACATATAGTGTACTCATGGCATTCCTTGCTACGTTGCTTCCACAGGTGGATGAGTACTTCTGCTTTTCTAGTGGATGAGGGGAGTGAGCCACCACAGTGCATAACTTTTATGATATTACCCACCTCCTCAATGTGTTGGGAGTCATAGGTTACACTCATGCAGCAATAAAAGCCCTAGCCAGTGTGCATAGACAGTGTTCCATCAATGACAATTACTGCCATTCAATCATCTGCCAAGCAGGGTTTGACACATATGGGCTAATAACTCATGTGTCTGCACAGCACCCTGGAAGTGCTCATAATTCTCACATATAGCATACAAGTTACCTGTATCACTGCTTCCATCTCACAGGGTCACCTAGTAGTTAGTGCTGGCACCGTGGTGTACTTACATATCCACAGTCACATACCTAACAGATATACAGTACTAACCTCCCTCCAGCTTCTAACCCAACTCTATTGCATTTTGGGTGATGCAGGTTACAGTACATCCTGCAAGTACCTCATTTCCCACGCTTAAACCAGAAATATAGAAGAACATGTATTTAACCTGATGAAGTCACAGCTCTTTTGCCTGGACATCTGGAATCACTAAAGTATGCCCCTGCTTTATCCTGCCAGATGTTCATAGAATGTTGCATGCTGCACAGTGTGATTCATCGCAGCAGGCAGGTCAGTCTGCATTCACAGGACGTTTCAATACTGCAACATCAGGACTCACTGCTGCCACCTTGAAGTCAACACAGCAGAATGGACAGTGGTGGATACCACCAGTGGCTGCACCACACATTTAAATGGTATTAAACACACAATATAGCAGTGCAGACAAAGCGGCAATATCCATTAGAGATCCTGACATGTACACAATGGCAGTGGTGTGACACCGAGAACAAAATTATGCATCCAGTGTTATCTAGTAGATATGCTGGGCAGTGCAAGCTAGAGTCATACCAGGCATCTGATATCTCCATATATATACCACACTTAAAGGGGGTGGTAAGGGCCACATGCATCAACATTTGTACATGGGTTCATGGCAGTCTATACTATCAGAGAATAAAGAACCACAGGTCAGTTTAGAAGAAGACAGGGATCATGGGGAGGGTTATTATCTGTCCAAATAATTTTTTTCACTTCTGTCTCCAGGGTATTTTTATTTTTATTTTATGCTGTCCTAGTGACAGAATCTTAGCTGTATCAAGTCTTCTTCACATTGTGCACACCTCGATTAACAATTCTTCCACAGAGTATAACTTCTTTTTTTACCTTCACCTCTGATGCAATTTTTTTTAAACACCTTTATTAAATTATCACTTGTGACATAGGCACATTTACATTTATATAAAAGTAATCAAACTGTATTAACAAGTTAAAATTAAACATTCTGCTTCACTTATATTGCTATGTCACATAACCTAAGCAACTTTACATAAATTATTCAATTCCTGACCCTTTTTTTTAAACAAGAACATCTTTATTAAACCACCCTTATGACATAAGCAATCATGCATTTATATAAATGAAAACAATCCACACCAACACAATCCTAGTTGTAAGCATTTTATATCACAAACCATAGGAAACAGTCCCAGTTGCAGACATTATACATCACTTATAAACTACCCAATCATTTTCAAACATTAGCTCATTTAAGTCCTGCCAGCTTTTAAACCTCATTCCTCCCCTGTATGTATTGTTCCCACAATTCTCATTTTTTCATATATTTGTTCCTACCTTTTTTTAAAGATCTCAGATCCCGTTGTTGTATCTCTGTTACTATATTCACTACTTCTAATACAGTTTCTTTAGATTTTGATTTCCATTTTCCAGTAACTGCTTTTTTGGCAGCCACCATCATTAGAGGCAGCAAGGCCTTACCATGTCTAGGAAATTCCGATTCTGTATCATAGCTCAGAAAAATCATCTCCCTCATCACAACGACCTGCCTACCCAGCATCTCTGACAGTGCATCCCACAGGAATCCCTAAAGTCTGCCAACTCATTGCACTCCCAGGAAATATGTTCCAATTACTTCTTTCTTCCCCGTCACACCTCCAACATTTGCCATCTTCTTGAGAAAAAAAATTCTCTGGAGTCTACTTGGGGTAGAAAAATATGTATGTAAACATTTCCATGCAAAAATCCTAAATCTTCTAGATTTTGTTGCATATTTTGGAGACATAATTATATCCTCCCACTGTTTCATTGTGAATTGTTTATTCAGTCTCTCTTCCCAATCCTTTCTAACCTCCTCTGATTGATTCTTATAGTTATCATGCAATATTTTATATCCTCTACTATTTATTCCTTTTTTAGTGACAGCTTCTGTCCTAGATTCTACTAAAAACTCCATCAGTGGTGGTCTTTCATTTAGGACCCCCCCCCCCATTTCTTTCTCTTTGCCTGTACTCGAATATCAATCCTTGATAAGAAAGGCAATCTCTAACCTTCAGTCCAAGTAAATCCTTGGCATCTTCCCATTCTGCCATCTTTCCCTGTCATCATTAACTGTCCAAATATAATCTTATTAGTGGTGTAGGCAGGGTGTTACTATGGGACTGTGCAGAGGGGCCAAGGTATTACCTGTCAAATATAATCTTTTCACTAGTGTGGGTGGGGTTATTACTACAGGGCAGAACTGAGTAGCGTGGCCAGGTTGCACTGAAGATCTGCAGGCTCAGATGACACCCCCCCAGAACATAGATGTAGTGGAACTGGTCAATAAGGATGTGTGTTGTAATTGTGCATTAAGTGTCCTATCCCTGAGTGGCCTTGTGGAGTGGTCAGCCCTACCATTGGTGTGTCTATGTGGAACCACAAATGCTACCCATAGGATGGTTCCCCTATGTATCCACATCCCAGCCACAGGCAACACTATGGTGCAGGTCACTGATGCTTCCAATGGTTAACATACTTATAGAGGTGGTCTAAGAAGCAATATGTCCCTCCACGGAGCACCCAGCACCAATCTTTCATCTCCAGAGTCTCCTGAAGACCACATGCAATGTCAGCCATCTCCATTTCTGAAAGTGTAGCTGTAGACCCTGCCCTGATTATAGCTGTAGACCCTGCCCTGATTATAGCTGTAGACCCTGCCCTGATTATAGCTCAGCACAGCTGCTGGTTAAGGCTAAGGGCCACACACATGTTAAGGGATGACTGGGACAGTGGACGATACCATGTTGCACTACTAGCCCACCATGCAGTGGAGATCTGTACATCAGACGCAGTGCACTCATTTCCCACTGTTAAGCCACTATTAGTAGTGTCTTTGACATCAATTAAAGTGAAAATCTCCCAAGTGGGTAAGGTGAGGTTCATCGGTATGTATTGGGGAGGTTACAGTGTTGACCTTGCCAGTGGGTGTATGGCAACCCAGGAGTGAGATGAACAGTGTCAATGTATCCTGAGACTGTGATTCAATGTGCTTGTTGGCTTCATCATCAGACTGTGGCAGGTGACTTGATTCAACCTTTGTTGTGGCCCAGCATGTATAGATGCAGCATTACTATTGGTGTGCCCTATCGATACAAATACAAAACAATACAGGATGTAACATGATGGGCAAACTGCAACTTGATGTTCTACTGGAGAATGAATGTTCTCCAATAGGGTGTTAATGTACAGATATCACCTGGTGAAAAACAAGTCCGGCACTTCATTGCAGTGTACTGGATTGGAAAAAAGCAAATGGATGCCATTTTTATACTTCCAAAGTGTGTCTTTCCTGTTTAATGAGTGAAAAAAAAAAGTAATTAAAAATAGATAAAATAACAAAAAGTAAAATTATCTTCAGAAGCAGTTAGACTAGCCATTTTACTTTTCTCTCACCAAGTGCATCTTAAAAAAGCAGTGTTTATCTGTGAAAGAAAGTGTGTTATGTGCACTATATATTTAGAGAATGTGCATGAGAAAGCTGCCAAGTGTGTGTGTGTGTGTGTGTGTGTGTGTGTGTGTGTGTGTGTGTGTGTGTGTGTGTGTGTGTGTGTGTGTTTTGGCAAAACATTTTGGAAGCAAAATACTTTTTCCATCAACAACTAGATATGTTACAGGAACTTTGAAACATTAGGTGGAAAAATATTTTACATCAAGATATAAAAACAAATATACTAATGAAAAAAATAAAATATGAAAGAATTTAACAAATAGTCTATATTTAAGCACAATAATGCTCTTCAGGAATTAATAGCATGGAGGCAGTGGTTACGACACCTATGCGAGGACACTCTCAGCTGTGTACCTAACTGGTTTCTATAAGAGATATGCAGCATCGCTCTGCTCCCAGAACCTGCGGTGGTATCTGCCCCATCAGTTTCACCATGCAGGGATGTCACAAATTATTATTTCTCAGTGACTGTGGAACTTGATGAAGTACCATCATCATTATTTATTTTTTATTTATTTATGTTTTGTAAACTGGTTAATCCCACTAGGCTTGTGAGAAAACTGAGACAGTATATCTATTACAAACTTTTCCTATTCTTCTGGCATGATTTACTTTATATAAGGTTGCCACCCCTCCGTTTATTTCCCAGAGTGTCCAGAAATGAAGAGAGCACTCTGGTTCTCCAACATCATCATCTTGTTTGATTGGATGCTTGCTGCACTGGGAAAGAGCCAATCAACAAGCTTGCACAGCAAGCAGCCAGTCAACAAAAAGACTACTGAGAGTGTGTCGGTGTCTTCTCTTCTGCTTTGCCTGCTCTTCAGTAGCAATTGGGAGGAGAGAGTGGTTGGAGAGGACAGGACTTAGTCTGTGGTCATAGGTGGTGGATGCTGCATGCTTTTTTCTCTACTGCTGCATTGGAAGAAGTTGAACTTCTGGGAGACCATTTTTCCATCTAGCTGCTGATCTGCTGCTGTGTTAGCATGTGGCCTGCCTGCCCTGTTTTGCTTCTAATCGTACCAGGAATCCTGCTGCTTTTCTCAGAGGTAAGTGGAATTAAACTTAAAGATTTAAATTTTTTAAGGATTAAGTAACAGAGTGTGACAAAAGGCGATACTGCCAGCAGAGGTAGTGAAGTTTGAAAATAATGTCTGTAAATATCTACATGATTTGTATAAGATGTTGTGTTGCAACTGTATTAAAACTGTATGTCATACTCAAAACTAGTTTGTACATTCACCACAACATCTGCCTTGATCTGTAAGTTTCCACTCTCTTAGATATAGTTAGGAATATAGCAAAGTTTAGTTTAGATGTTTTTCTTTGAGGCTGTACTGCAATGTCATTTTAAATATTTCCTGTGGTTTTGAACTTTGAAGTCACTGTGAACATATACTGAGTATTTTTTTGTTATTTTATTATTAAATATATTTACACCTTTCAGTGTGGCGTAGAGATATTTAAGTTTTGAGAGTACTTACATATTTATTTGGTGACACTGTGTGAGCCACTCCTAATAGCCTTGCTCTTGGTGAAACTACCAATTTGTGTTAATATTAATATTCCACAGTAAGATTGGACACCCTTTGTTAAGGACCTTAAAGTAGCTGATAAGGAGCTGGTGGCAGTGATAACTACGTTATAATGTGGGCAAAAGGGGGCATAGCTAGTAAACCTGTGCCAGCCTTTTGCCCAGACTATAAGGTAGTCTGGGCAAAAGGGGGCATAGCTAGTAAACCTATGACAGCCTTTCCAAGATGTGTGTGTGTGTGTGTGTGTGTGTGTGTGTGTGTGTGTGTGTGTGTGTGTGTGTGTGTAAATCAATTCACAGAGTATGTTTGTCAGCTATTTCAGTGGTGACACAAAGCATTGGTTGGACAAAGAGGGCGCTGGAGGTCTTGACTTGGCCACTCCACCCAACTCTATAGCTGTGCCAGTGGGGAGTCTTATTCAAGATCTGGAGAAAGAGGGAGAAACAACCCCCTTACTGACTGTGGTCTCTGTGTGCTCTTAAGAAAATTGCACTTGATGCAGAGAGCTGCATCTGGGATGAGAATACTGTGTGTGCACCTGTCATCCTCTCAGTGAACATCCCCCACTGTTGTCAGTAGTGAGGATTGAGGCTCCTTGATTACTGATCCAGTTGTGAGTCTTCATATAGAGTAAGTTTAAAATGAATAATAACTGCTGATGCATTGCCAAGCTTCTTGCAACTTTTACAGATAAAATCTGCTGATTCACCTATATTTATTATGCTCCTATATTATGCTATGAGGCCAGGCATGCTTGCTGCAAGCAATTAGGGTTGAACAGTTTTATAGGTTCATAGGTTCATACTAGGCTATCTGCCCTAGGGCATTTATAAGCCTAGCCAGAGTGTGTTTGGCTTTCGCCACCCATTTTAAAATAATTTTGCTATGCCCTTTTTCGAGGTTAGTATACTGTGCCTCTGTCTAACAGTGACACAGAAGTGATACCTGCGGTAAACCTACGATCTCCCATCCACTCATCAAGATTCCTCTTGAAGAGAGTCAATGAGGGACTCTGCCTAACCTGGACTGGGATTTTATTCCAGAGTGAAGGGAGCCTCTGGGTTATGAATCTGTCCCTCCAGCATGTCCTATTTATTTCAGTGCTGAGGTTCAAGTCTCTCGAGTGCGTAGCTCAATGGGATTTGGATTTTCTGAGGTGCAGCATGTCCATTAATTCCGGGATGGACATGGCTTTATACGTCAGGCACAGATCGCCTCTGAGCAGGCAGTGTGCCACTGAGTAGAGCTGGAGTTTCTTTAACCGGGCAGCATATGGCATCTGTTTGAGCCCTTTGATCCTCTTGGTGAGGTACTTTTGGGGTCTTTCCAGTTGCTGCAGATGTCTGGTAAGGTACATCCCAAAAGGGGCATTGCACTCAATTATGGGCCTGATGAGGGATGAGTAAAAAGGCACGATGACCTCCCCTGATCTAGATGTGAATCCCTTCATGATTAGGTGGGCTATATAAAATGTTTTTCTAACCACTTTGGCCACGTGGTTGTCAAATGAGAGATTGCTATCAACTTGGGTCCCCAGGTCCCTAATTACTTCTTCTGTACTTAATGGATTACCACCTGTGTGGTAATTTGTGGGCACTTTGTTTTTGCCAAAGGGGATGACTATACACTTTTTGGCGTTTAGCTTGAGGCCGTGGCTCTGGCACCAGTTGTCTGTTTCTATGAGGCCCTTTTGGAGGATGCTTGTGTCGGCTGGAGTGTCGATTATGGCGCCCAGTTTGCAGTCATCTGCAAACTTGGTCAGCCACAGTCCTTCCGTGTTGGCCTGTACCTCCGAGAAATATATACCAAACAAGAGAGGTCCCAGGACTGAGCCTTGTGGGATGCCACTTGTAACTGGTTTGGAGTCTAACATGGCTCCAGAAATTCTAGCCATGTGGGTTCTGTCCTTGATCCAGTTTGCAACCCATCTAGTGACATAGGGGTTTATATTTAAGCTGGTGAGCTTATCTATAATGCCCGAGTGGAGTATTGTATCGAAGGCTTTTGCGAGGTCCAGGTAGGCTGTGTGGACCACCTTCCCCTCATCAATGGCCTTAGTGACTGTTTCAAAGAAATCAACCAGGTTTAAGAGGCAGGATCTGCCCTTAACAAAGCCAAACTGGGTAGGATCCAGTGTCTGTAGGTCCCCAATATCTTTATTTATGAGGTCCATGAAGATCCTTTCCATAGCTTTGCAGACCAAGCTAGTCAGGCTTATGGGGCAATAGTTTCCAGGATCCGCTGAGGCACCACCTTTGTGGAGAGGGACCACTGTTGCTGTACGCCACTCTTTGGGTACATATCCTGTAGTAAGGCTGAGATTGAACAGTAGTTTTGAGTTTGGGTTTAGCTCTTCTTGGAGTTCATGTAGGATGCAGCCCGGGACACCGTCTGGTCCCATTGATGCTGTGTTTTTTGCTTTGGAGAGGGCAGCTCTTATCTGAGCATCTGAGATGTCAGGGGGGCAGCCCTCTGCTGGGATAGATATTTGCTCTTTTGGTGGGGGGGGGGGTTTGCACTGAACCTGTCAGCTAGGATGTTGGCAATGTCTGTGGGTTCGGTGTATTTTTTGTCATTTTGGACTAATTCTGAGCATATCTGGGAATTCCCATCCAGGTTCCTAACATAACTAAAGAAAGCCTTGTGATTATCCTTAGTGTCCTGTGCAATTTTTCTCTCGAAGCTGGCCTTAGATGATTTTATGAGTGCCCGTAGGTTTTTTCTAATACTGATCAGAGATGCCTTCCCTTTTTGGGATTTTGCTCTATCATGTAGTAGCGTCATCCTTCTATTGCATAGTTTGTTTATGGCTGGGGTCCACCAGACAGGACGTCTGCCTTTGGAGGATTGGGACTTGGTTTTATTTGGGATTGCATGATCCATGCATTCCTGAAGGTGTTCATAGAATGCATTTATAAAGGATTCTGCAGTCTGGGCCATATTTTCCACAGGCCCGGGGGCTTTGAAGGATTCCACCTCGGTTTTGAGGAGTGTGAAATTTGCATTAGAGAAGTATTTCACTGTGGATTTCAGGGCAGGGGGTGGAGTCGGGATGTGAATATCCAGTGAGATTAGTTTATGGTCTGATCTTACTAATGAGGGATACACTTCTGGTCTGGAGCATAGAGTCCCCATGTTGGTGATGATCAGGTCCAGTATGTTTTCCCCTCTTGTGGGAGTGGTAACAAGTTGTTCCATAACATTTGAGTTTATAAATTCTAGGAACCTTTGGGCTAGGGTGTTGGAGCTAGAGTAATGCTCCCAGTCTATGTTTGGGTAGTTGAAGTCGCCCAATATAATGGTGTTTGGAGAGACCTTCATATTTTCCAGTGTTCTCAGGAAGGCTGAGTGGGGTTCCTGGGTTTGGGAGGGTGGTCTGTAGCAGGCTATAAACTGGAAGGCAATTTTACCCACTGTTAGTTGCACATGGATAGTCTCTGATGCTTCGTGCTGTGCCACCAACCTGGAGGTGTGGGTATCTTTGGCGAATATTGATACTCCCCCTCCTTTTGTGGTTCGGTCCAAGTTTTGGGGCCGAAAAGCATGGTATGAGGTATAACCTGGTAGTGCTGGGGTGCTCTCGGGAGCCCTGAACCAGGTTTCTGTTACTGCACAGATATCGATGTTCTCCATGCTAAGGAGAGTTTCGAGTGCATGCATCTTGAGGTTTAGACTTCTGGCGTTGAGTAGCATTACTCTTAGTTTCTTATCCCTTGTGATACCTATGGAGGTGGGTTTGTCTTTTGAGCCTTGCCTAAAAAAGGCACTATGGGGGTAGCAAGAGCCTTTGCCAATATCTGAAAGCCCAGGGGTGACAGGTGCAAGCCGTTCCTAGCGAAGCATCGTGGCTTGTTGAGCATGTCATCCCAGGCTGAGGGTAAGATGCTACTCAAGGTCAGGGTCATACCGTCCTGGGCTACATGCTCAGAGAGCTCCTCTATGTCTCTTTTCATTAAGTCCAAGCATTATATGATGGAAATGTTTTATTCTAGCCCCTGTATTTTTGAATATAACACAGACTTTTGTCTTTCAAAACAGTTAGTTTTTCATAGTGGCAAATTACATCTTTATAGGATTGGCATTTTAAATTTGTCCACAACATGTTGAAATGAAGCACTTGGAACCTCGAGACACTCGAACCGACTTTATTACAAAAATATTCTACACTATAGCAACGAGAAATGCTTAACTTCTTTTCCGCATTTTTCATTATCCGTGTAACTTCATCAGCATGCACATAGCTTTCAAACTCTTATTTTATACAGACTTGTCACCTATCTTTTCCCACACAACTGCAACCTCCCACAATTTTCCTCCCCATCCTGTTTAATTAATCATCAATCAGCAGGTTTTAGACTGTTACCATTGAGGCCAATCATTCAAGTCTGTATAAAATAAGAGTTTGAAAGCTATGTGCATGCTGATGAAGTTACATGGATAACGAAAAATCCGGAGAAGAAGTTAAGCGTTTCTCGTTGCTATAGTGTGGAATATTTTTGTAACAAAGTCTGTGTCTCGAGGCTCCAAGTGTTTCATTTCAACATATTGTGGTCTAGTTTGGTTCGTGAGGCACTTTTTCTTCGGTGTTATTGTGGTCATTTTAAATTTGTCCTTTTTAACTTTGCTCCAGTTTCTTTGGCTAACAAAGAGGTATTTTAACATCATTTGTGGATATTTGTTAAACTTCTTATCTTTAAGAAAATGCATGGCAGAGTAAAAACTGTTATTATAATACCTTACTAAAGCTTTAACATTTTTGTCTCTAGTGCTGTCTAGGTTTTTTGTCTAGGATGAAAAGTATTGTGATGTTTAAAACAGTATGCACAGATTTTTGCCTCATATTGTTCTCATACCATGTAGATTTCTACCAAATGATAGAGGGTTGAAGTCAATAAATATTTTTCTGTTAGCATGATAGAGGGTTGAAGTCAATAAATATTTTTCTGTTAGGCTTCTGTCTTTAAGAAACTGCATGGCCTGTCCTAGGATTGCAATATTTTAAAATCCCTATGATTTTTGAGCCTTCTCTACTGAAGTTATTACAGTTGTAGCCAGAGGGTATTATGATTGCCGAGTATTTTGTCTTTGTCATCTTGTCAGCCCATGGTATTTCTGAACGTTGTCAAGCTGTGTCCAGACTCAGCTGGATAACTTTGTGTGGGGTTAGCAGTAGAGGGTCTTAACCTGGGACAGTATTGTTGCTTTAGTATTTGATCCTCAGGCTTTAGTCACAGTTGAATGTCTTCTGTGCGTGTTCTGCTGTCACACTAGGTTGCTGTATGCAACAGCTAGAGAATGTCCCTTAGACAGGAGTTGTTTCTGCTGTCTTTCATTGCTTGACCTCCACTGTTAATTATTCAGGTGAAGTCTATATCTTTTTAACACGTTTTTTTCCTTATACCAAGGTGAAAAAGTCTGAAGATTCACATGTGAATTTGAGCAACTCTCGCTAGTGACTATGACACAGGCTCCACCAGGCACTGCTGTTGGTCATGTAATAGTATCCTGATTTATATTAATAGCTGTTTTGGTTTATTGTAGTGCTGTTGAGCAAGGATCCTGCAAGAATCATGTCTGGGAAAAGGTCAATGGATCAGCAAGAGGTGGAAAGTGTGTCTCCTAAGAAGTCTTTCTGCACTTGCAATAATGTATGGGAGCAAAGCTACTCATGGGTGTGACCTGTTCCAAATGCAGTTTCCATGGCAAAGTGCACATCTTGTGGAACAACTTTCACTATAAAGTGGAATGAGGAAAACATACTGAAAAGCCATCAGAAGTCTGACAAACATCAGCAAAGCCAGCTCCAGAGGCAGAACTTAGTAATGACAAAGTTTATTTAGCCATGTAGTACAACCATTAAAGCTTCCAAAGTGACTGCAGCTGAAGTGACAGCAGTCTATCATGGATTGAAACACAATCACTCATATGTATTCATGGACTGTGGAGGTAAGCTGGTAGATAGTTTTCTCTGATTCTACTTTGACTTTGAAATTTGGATGTGGAAAGACGGAATCTGAGAATATTGTAATGAATGTACTTAGGTCTGGATTTCTGTAAGGATCATAATGAAAGTTCTGAATGCATCTTTACAAGAATAAGAGACATCCTTGAGCAGAAAGAACTAAAAGTAAAAAACATTGCTAGCTATGCTGCAGACAATGCCTCAGTATATTATGGAAAATGGTTCTGCTTTTAAAAGTTTGAAATCTGAAGTGCCGCACATCATTTCAGCAAACTGTTTATGCCATTTAATACATAACTGTGCCAAGCATGCAAGCAAGTCCCTTGCATGGTTTGATGTGGAGACTCTGGTTTTGAAAGTACATAGTGAGTTTTCAACATCTGCTAAAAAAATGGTACTGTTGGAAGACTTCTGTTCTTTCCTAGACCAGGACTTTAAGGAAATCATGCAGCATTTGGTCACAAGGTGGCTGTCTTTGTTCCCAGCTGTGGTGAGGCTGGAAGAATGCTGACCCTCTATTAAAAGTTATTTTATTAGTCAAGGCCCTGATTAGTGTCACCCCCCTTATCTGCAGATTTGTGGAGACCGATGAAGGTGGCATCAGTGGGGATATCTCAGAGGTAGAGTGCTACATACATTTCATGCACTACATCCTGCTGGTACACAAGTCTATAGCAAAGCTTGAAAGTAGCATGCTCTCTGCTCCAGAGTTGTACACAGTGATGAAAAGTCTTAATGATGAGATGCAGAGAAGGCTAGGTGACCAATCATTTGGTGCTAAAGTTTCATCTGCCTTAAAGCACTTTACTTCAGCTGTGGCACAACAGGTCTGTAAGGACTTCTGTGATTTTTATAGTAACCTACAAAAGTGGTTTGACTATGATAATAGTCCCATTAAAGCTGTGCAGGTCCTCAACTTCCAACTGCCATTAGTTCCCCATGCCACTGTCCATCAGAGCCACTGCAGTGATCCCCGGGGTAAATTTTCTGTTTCCCATCCACCTGTCAAGGTTTCTCTTGAAGAGTGTTAGTGAGGAGCTCTGCCTGATGTATATTGGAATCCTGTTCCAAAGCATGGGGAGTCTCTGGGATAGGAATCTATCCTTCCAGCATGTCCTATTTATCATTGTGGTGAGGTTTATATCTCTAGAGCATGTGGCTCTCCAGGATTTGTTTTTTTTTTTTAGGTGGAGCAAGTCCATCAATTCTGGGTTGGACATGGCCTTGTATGTCAGGCAGAGATCACCTCTGAGTAAGCGGTATGCAACCGGGTACAGCTGGAGTTTCTTGAGTCGGGTTGCATAGGGCATCTGTTTGAGGCCAGTAATCCTCTTGATGAGCTACTTTTGTGGTCTTTCCAGCTGTTGCAGGTGTCTTGTAAGGTACATCCCAAATGGGGCATTGTATTCTATGATGGTTCTAATGAGTGATAAGTAGAGAGGCACAGTAACCTCTTTTGTTCTAGATGTCAACCCTTTTGTGATTAGGTGGGCCACATAGAAGTATTTTCTAACCACCTTGGCAATATGATTATCAAAGGAGAGATTACTATCTGCTTGGGTCCCCAGATCCCTTATTACATTTTCTGTATTTAGGGGACTGCCACCTATGTGGTAGTTCATGGGTACTTTGTTTTTTCCAAAGGGGATGACTATGCACTTTTTGGCATTTAGCTTGAGGCCATGATTTTGACACCAGTTATCCATCTCAGTGAGACCCATCTGAAGAGTGTTTGTATCAGCCGGAGAATCAATTATGGCCCCTAGTTTGCAGTCGTCTGCAAACTTGGTCAGCCATAGTCCTCCTATGCTTGCCTGTACCTCTGAGAAGTATATACTGAACAGGAGGGGTTCTAGGACTGAGCCCTGGAAGATGCCACTTGTAACCGGTTTAGAGTTGGACGTAGAGCCTGCAAATCTCACCATGTGGGTTCTATCCATGAGCCTGTTGACAACTCTTCTCATGACGTAGGTGTTTATGTTCAAGCTGGTGAGGTTGTCTATAATACTAGAATGGGAAATGGTGCTGAAAGCCTTTGTGAGGTCTAGGTAGGCTGTGTGGACCTCCTTTCCCTCATCTAATGCCTTGGTAACCATCTCAAAGTAGTCCACCAGGTTTAGGAGGCATGATCTGCCCTTAACAAAGCCAAACTGGGTAGGGTCTAAGGTTTGGAGGTTTCCAATGTCTTTGTTAATGAGTTCCATGATGATGCGTTCTATAGCCTTGCAGACCAGGGTAGTCAGGCTTATAGGGCAATAGTTCCCAGGGTCCATTGTGGCTCCACCTTTGTGGAGCAGGATAACTGTTGCTGTGCGCCACTCTGTGGGTACATACCCTGTAGAGAGGCTGTGTTTGAACAGTGTGTTTAGTTGGGGGGTTAGTTCATTATGGAGCTCTTGTAAGACACAGCCTGGGACACCGTCCAATCCAATTGAAGCTGTGTTTTTGGCTTTGGATAGGGCTGTTTTAAGCTGTGTGTCGGTGATTGATGGGGCCCTACATTCTTCTGGTATGGTTATGGGCCCTTTAGGGGGTGAGAGGGGGGTGAAGTTTGCACTAAACCTGTCTGCCAGAATGTTGGCAATATCAGTCGGTTCAGTGTATTTTGCGCCATTCTGCACTAACTCAGAGCAGATCAGAGAGTTTCCACTTAGGTTCTTGACAGAGCTAAAGAATGCTTTGTGGTTATCTTTGGAGTCATTGGCAATTTTTCTTTTGAAACTAGCCTTGGATGATTTAATGAGGGATAGTAGTTTATTGCTGATACTGATCAGGGATATCTTTCCTTCTTGGGATTTTACTCTTTTCTGTACTAGTTTCCTCCTTCTGTTGTATAGCTTGTTTATGGCAGGGGTCCACCAGACTGGTTTCCTTTTCTTGGAGGAGTGAGTCTTGGTTTTACTTGGGATAGCACAATCCATGCATTCCTGCAGATGCTCATAGAGTGCTTTTGTAAAGGTTTCAGCAGCTTGGACAGCATTGTCCTTTAGCATGGGGGCTGTGAACCTTTCCAACTCGGTCTTAAGTAATGTGAAGTTTGCTTTTGAAAAGGTTTTCATGGTGATTTCCTTGATTGGGGGTGGGGGTGGAATGTGGATATCCAGAGTGATTAGTCTATGGTCTGATCTAACCAGCAAGGGGTTGACCTCCGGTGTGGAACACCGGTCGCCCATGTTGGTGATGACCAGGTCCAATATGTTGTGCCCTCTGGTGGGGGTGTTGATCAGTTGATCCAGGGCATTCGAGTTTATAAATTCTAGGAAGCGTTGGGCAAGGGAGTTAGTACTTGAGTAGTTCTCCCAGTTTATGTTTGGGTAATTGAAATCACCCAGTATTAGGTTGTTTGGTAGGACTTTCATATTTCCCAGTGTCTCCAGAAATGCGGAATGGGAGTCCTGGGCCATGGTGGGTGATCTGTAGCAAGCTACAATTTGGATTGCAGTTTTGCCCATTGTTAGTTGCACATGGATGATCTCTGATGCATTGTGCTGTGCCACTAACCTGGAGGTGTGGGTATCCTTGATGAATATGGATACACCCGGGTCCGCCTTTTGTGTTTCGGTCCTAGTTCTGTGGCCAAAAGGTATGGTATGGTATGAGTTATAGCCTAGTAGTGCTGGGGTGCTCTCAGGAGCCTTAAACCAGGTTTCTGTTACTGCACAGATGTCGATGTTCTCCATACTGAGGAGTGCCTCGGGTGCGTACATTTTGAAGTTTAGACTTCTGGCGTTGAGTAGCATTACCCTCAGTTTTTGGTTACTTGTGCAATTTATGGTGGTGAGTTTGTATTTTGAGCCTTGCCTAAAAAAGGCACTATGGGGGCGGCAAGAGCCTTGGCCAGTATTCGGAAGCCTAAGGGTGACAGGTGCAAGCCATCTCTTGCGAAGCAATGTGGCTTGTCGAGCATGTCATCCCAGGTGGACAGATACTAGATCCCCTTTGAATGACACCAGAAACTTAGCCAGTTGTTGAAATTGATCATTTTTTTCTTTATACTGTGGCATCATTCTTAGTGACGGCAGGATGCTACTCAGGGTCAGGGTCATACCGGCCTGGGCTACATGATCAGAGAGCTCTTCCATGTCTCTTTTCATGTAGTCCAGGGAGGTAAGTCTCAGGTCATTCACACCAACATGGACAATGACAGAGTTGTATTTGTACTTATTCTGGAGTGACCTGAGTGCTTGTGTTATGTGGCGGATCCTGGCACCCGACAGGCAGCTAACTGTAACCTTCTGCTTGTAAAGCCTTGTTAGTGGGACATCTGGTTATTGTCTGGGTTTGTAGTCTATATACTGATAGCCTAGTATTTATATATGAACACAATGTACTTGGTGTCATCATAAAAGTTAAAGTTAGACTTCCATGTCCAATACTTAGACAAGAAAGAAAAAACAGGTTAGTTCCATTAGGTGAGTATAAGAGACATGCATTAGCACGTAAGATGATAAACTTAATGAAATTGGCAATAGAGCCTTTCACATCCTGGAAGCATTCAAAAGACCATATCAGACTGCAGTAAAATATTACCTTCTGCAAGTAAATACAGTACTTTTTTTTTTTGAGTGGATAAGGTTTGCAAAAAAGGGGTGTACTGAGTTGAGGCTAAGGAAGATAAAGTAGGAGCTATAGTACAGTAAGAGGAACATAGAGGTAATGACCTATGGGTATAGCAGTTATATCTAAAAAATAAGGTCCAATGTGACTACATAGGGAAAAGGAAATTAGATTGGAGTGGCTACAATCAGATGCAGAGGAGATTTCTCAAAGGGGATAATGCTACAACAGAACCAGGTATTCTTGAAATATGTTTTTTAGTGAGGAATTGAAGCAGTTAGGTTTGCTGATCTATTATATGATGGTGGGTAGAGATTACCATATATTCTCACCATAGCTAGAGTAATGGGAGTCAGACTAGCAGTTAAGGGAGGGAGTGACAAAGGTCAGGACTTTATCAAGAGAGTGAGCTTTTCTAGTGGAAGTATACCATTGCTGAAAACACTTAAGGGATGAGAAATTGTCTGGGATGTGTAACATTTTATGTGCTGTTTTAACATGGTGGTACTTGAGATGGTATTGATACTTAAGCCAATTGAGATGTTTTATGGTGCTGCTGTGGTTTGCATTAGAAGTGAACTTAGCTATTTATTGTAGCACTGCTCAGGTTTTGCAAACTTGGTGAATGCAAAGCTGTGAGAATGGATGAAGTATATGAGAGTGGGTGAAGTAAGTAGGTAGCAGCTTTGCATTTGCAAGCAGGCTTTGTTGCTTTGTATAAGAGCCCAGGGTTTGTTTTTTCTAGTCTACCTTTTGGACATGGAGGTCAAACTTTAACATTCCATCAATAATGACACCTAAGAGTATTGTTTGGGAAATAGAATCTATGGTGGTACTGTGTGCAGCAAAAATGGCTGAAGTTGGTTTTACATCAGTTTATCTTGACTGTGAACATTAGTTGAGTTTTTTAAACTTTAATAAATGGTTGGACTGTTTCAGATGGCTTCAACAGAGGAGAAGAAGAGTTGGGGGGTATTCTGAAGCTCAGGGATTGTTTGGGCTGTGCTAGTAATATCTGAATCATCAGCCTACTGGATAAGGGCTAACTTAGTGAAGGCAAGAGGGAGGTTGTTAATGAATACATTGAAAAGCATAAGCCAGTTACTGAGCATTGAGAGACTCCATCTGGTAAGAGAAAAAGATGGACCTAGACTGTTACCGTATTACTCCTTGGGTCCTATTACTGAGGTAAATATTAAACTATTTTAGAGCTCAAGAACAGAGAGAGAGTGGTTAATAATAGCACCCTTAGCAAAACTTTCTTGTCAAAAGATAGTTGCTGATTTTTGTTAGTTTGAAGGCAAAAGGTAGCTCATAGCTGTGGGAATAATTATATGTACCAACCACAATTATCCAATTTCAAAACCATGTTTTAAAGATATGAAATACCTGCTGAACAGGTTACAGAAAATTTTACAGTTCATGTCAAGTGACTTAAGTCTGGAAACCACCAAGGTTTTACTTTTACTACGTCAAATACTTACAATGTACATTTAAATGGTGAAGTGGAGACAGCAATGGAAACAGCTATAAAGATAACAAGATATTAAGGCAAGCAGAATCTGTTACATTGTATCGCTCTACTCCACACAGCTCCACTACCTATCGTCCATCAAGACTAATATGTACAGCTAAAATTAGTGAGAGAGAACAAGGTAAAACATAACAGCTGTTGCAGAGCTGATGTCCTATATGGTGCAAACAGCAATTTGTACCATAATTCAATAAACTCAGAGTCATACTCGTATCTTAATAGTTCTTAATGATACTCAACCTAAAAGCAATGCTGCAGAAAACCAAAGCAATGTGTCTGAGCTGAGAATAGCCAGGTCCATGTCATGTAAGACATCTATGTGCCTTCAAAAGGGCTGCTTCAACCTAATATCTGGGACAAGAGCAGAAGTTCTAAACAGACTGCACATGTAATAGCATACTGTGTGGTGCCCAACCAAAACAATGGAGTGCGACTGTTCCTGATTCTATTAACATGTCATATCCGTGTGCCTATCCCTCCCTTGCATTACCACATGCTGTGTTTCATCATTTTAATTATATTTCAGTATTATAATCTTACATCTGTACCTACTGTTAATTGCCATTATATCACCAGTATGTCTCTCACTCTTATTATATTATCTCATATAAATCTTTCACTCCTTCTGAACTTAACTTCCTCTCTCCTCATCCTGCCCAAATCTAGTTTGCAAATATTCTCCTATACTTTTTCACAATTTTCTGATTCTACTATAGCATGAATGTATTTGTACCATATTAATATTAATATATCTTTGTGTCTTACTGTAACATTGTGTTTTGGCTGTCAGTAATGTAAACTATGCTTATATTGTTATTTGTGCCTGCATTTTTATTTTGAGATTAATAATTCCTTTCTATTAATAACTAGCCAGGATCATTCCTGAAAATAGTCTTTTGACTATTGCATCTATCCGGTTAACACATGTAAAATTAAATAATATTGTTTAACTCTAAAAACAATACTCTTTGTTATAATAGCGTGTCTCTTAGTTTTCTTTTCTCAGGTTTCAGTTTAATTTCTAGTTTCAGTTCCTCTTCTACTTGTCACCTGCAGTGCATAAAAAGGGAAAGTACCAATTTGCTTGCTTTTTGCATCTGCATGTTCTGCTACAGTTATAGGCATTGAGAACATTTTCAGTCTTTTATTGCTTGCATATGTGTGTGGAGCTGTATTATTGCATTGTTGTTTGCATATCTCCCCACCCATATGAGCTATGTGACTGCTTATCTATAATGTTTGTATTTCAGCACAGGCACTGTATGTGGGAAACACTGTCAGCTGTCATGGGAGGCAGCACTTACTTCATGCACAGTGGGGACAGTGGCATTATGTATTCTTTTCTGGTTATATCACCTCTGGTTCATCTACATTAGTGTCATGTTTCCTGATTTTGTCTCCAGTGCATCTGATGTTTGGTTCAAAGTATGATAAAGTCAAACCACTCTGGTGCTGTAGGGGACATAAAGCCCAGACTATGGCCCAAGTGACCTGTGTTCAGTTAGTGGCTTGGGAAACTGACAGAGTGGTAGAGAGGGATGAGTGTACCCACTGTGGACAAAGGGTGTTTGTCGATGACTCTACCAAAGGACAGGTGTGGGGTAATGAGGAAAGTTGCCCTTGGATCTGTGTTGACAAGCACAAGGCATGAGATGAAGAAAGTGTGTTGGTCATATTAACCTCCTGGGCTAGATGATAGACAGCAAACCTCCCAGGATACCCTTAGTTTCCTTGTTCACCCCAAGGTAAATGTGGACATTGGACTATGGGGTGACTTGGGGTACAAATAATCCCAGGATAGGATGTGGGGTACTGGTATGGCTGTCAGAATGGCAGTAAGTGAGGAAACAACTGCGGCAAAGTTAGTTTGTCTAACATAAAATCCTAAGAAAAAGTGATGTGATATTTTGAAGATATTAAGTGAACGTTTTATGAAGGACTTAACAGAAAGTTGCAGAGCTGTCTGTGAAAATGTTAGTAAGCGAGGAAAGATTGCACAAGCATGAATATGGCTGTGGATAAGCCAAATCTAAATCAAAAGATAATTTAAATAATCTAATCACCTAGCTATCTAAAGAATGTAAAGGATGCAGACATTGTAAAATATTCCAAGAAACACTTGCCTTCTCTGTTGTAAGTAAAATCTTATTGTATAAGGTCTTTCAACTTCCTGTAAGATATGTAAGATTTGTGAATTGCAAGAGCTGGTGTTAGAAATCAAAGCTGCACCTTCTAGGTGAATAAATTCAAAGTTTTATGAAAGGAATGTAGGACAATGCCTTATTGTTATATTACTAAGATCAGCTGAAGAGGAAATAACTACAATGAAATGCAAATCAGGTTCATTAGCAAAGAATAACATAGATATATTAGTCAGGAGGGAGGCATACAGATTATATTTGCTTTGTTCTGCTTTTATTAATGTAGTCTCCTATGGCTTGGAGGAATTTTAAGAAAGGCATACATCAGCTCTGAGTCCATGAAATGGATAAAACATATCTCTTCCAAACTACTTCGTAAGTCACAAAAGAATAAAAGACTGACATGACTGTTGGGATGTACACTAAAAATGCTTCCTTATGAGATTCAACATGTATTTAACATGATCAAGCTGTTTGTGGATTCAGTTTCCATTAATAAGATAGAATTACCTTCCTGCTCATGGCATCTGGTGGCTAAATTTATAAAAATCTAAAACTAGGCAGGAGACTCCATAAATGAGGCTGACAGTAGCAACAGTACAACAGGTAAACCAACATAAACTGGACCTCAATGGTGAATAAAATGTAAAAAGAGTATTAAATAGTCACAAAATTATATGCAAAGCTTTCAGGACACTTCCCTTTTTCAATGCTCATAGACATAGAAAACATTTCCTAACTTTATATCAGCCACACACATGACAAGAAACACCAATCAAAAACAAGTACATTATTTAGAAAGGCTTAAAGATGAAGCATTCCAATAAGTACTAAAATATGATTAATAACATTAAAATACTTATGTTGATTTGTGCAAACAGCTCCTGTTAACTATGAAGCTTCACTAATATGTTTATATTACAATTTAAATTAATTTATATTAATTCACAACTTCATTTGCCTAGATTTTAATATGGATTTTTAAGCTTACTGCTGCATTCAAATCTGGTTTTCTGTCAGTTTGCAGTCTCAGGATCCATTTCTATTCAGCTACCTCATGGTTATTAATAATGTCACCTCCCCTGTTTTTGCAATCTATTAATTGTATAACCCTAAATTTAAAAATGTGTTGTGCCCCATTTTCTTTGATACGTTTTGCCAGAGAATTAGTTATGACCTCCCTTCTTATCTCAGACAGATGTTCAGAAATTCTTTCTTTAAGCTTTCTATTAAATTTACTGATGTAAAACTCTGGCATACTTCACAGGTAGCTATATAAATTATATTCTGATTATTAAATGTTGCAAAACCTCAAAATTCATATCTTCTTTTACTAACTCAGTGTATAAATTCAAAATGACTTAAAATCTATCTACAAAAAGAACAATTATAACAAGGCAAAGTTCCATTCCAGTTACCAATTGTTTTAAATTAAAATTTTGACATATTCTAAACGCAAACTGTGGAACATTTGCTATGTAGTGGTTTAATTCTGGTAATGAACTTAAAATCCTCCAATTATTTCAAATAACAATCACTGTATTGGTTTTGGAGATATAAGAAGTAATATAATGCATACTATTATCAGTTTGAGGTGTTACTCTATACATATGTTGTGCATAATAAGGTGTTGCTAACCCTTGTCTTTCATTTATAACATACTGAGACATCTTTTCTAATAGTTATACATCAAAATGCCTAGATCTAACCTCTTCTTTCATTTCATCCACTTGATTGTTAAAAATCTGTCCGTCCGTAGTCAGTCTGCTGACTCTCACAAACTGACTCTTAACAATATCCTTAAATATATAGTGTGGGTGCATACTGTGCCTATGTAGATATCTATTGGCCTTTACTTCCTTTTTGTAGCTGCTAGCTGATATCTTTCCTACTTTATTGTTTATTCTAGTGTCCAGAAAATTTGTATCATCTTTACAAAAAGTTCATTTAAATTTTAAAAAAGTCTATAGTATTGTCTAGGATAACATACAAAATCCATTAAACTCTGTTCAGCACCCTTTCAAATCAAAAATACATCATCTACAAAGTGTTTCTAGAACAGGATATAAGCAGTGTATATTTCAGATGGATTAAATATATACTTACTTTCCCATCGATCAAGTGGTGTATTTGCATATGTATTTGCAATTGATGTCCCCATTGCTACACCTAAAACTTAATGAAACATTTGTTGCTCAAAGATAAACACATTACTAGTTAACACCAGCTCTAGTAAAAGGCAAAATGTTTAATTTCTTGTTCCCACATAAGTGCTATACTTACATAGATGTTCCCTGACTGCTTGAATGCCATATAATGAGTTGGAATCCAATGTTGCAAAAATATATCTCTGGATTCAGGAAGCCATGCACGGTGTGCAGGAACAGTGCAGGAGCTCCAGGAGGCAATATGGCCACAATGTGATCCAGGAATAAACTGCAGGGGTGAGCACAAGCGCTCCTGCACTATTCCTGCACGGACGCAGCCCTTGTATGCAAAGTACCCCATTTTCAGGTGAAAAACATGCAAATGAGGTGAATTTGTGATTCAGGAAGCTGTCAGACGGCCATGCAGGACTAGTGTAGTGTGCAGAAATTTACTTGGTTAGTAACCAAGTGCATTTCTGCAAACTACAAAACGGAGCCATGACAGCTCCAAATAAAGTGTGTATATTATGGGAAACCATGCCAATGGCTAAATATATGGCCATTGGCATGGAAGACATTTTCAAAAAAAAAAAATAACCTTTATTTATTTTTTAGCCGATTTTGGCTGTTTAAGTGTAGGGCATCGGAGCGCAAATGGGATCGGACCGAAAATATAAAAAATAACCTGAAATAAGCATTCTAACCAAAATCACTATTTTGCCATTATACTCAATGGCAGGCAGAAGACAACATGGCCAGTGAATAGTGGTTGCTAAGGAGGGAGGCTCAGTGTAGGACCTGTAACTATGTATTAGCAGGCAATCCTATGCAAATGAGGGGGAATGATACTGAATCCCAGATTTTCCCTCAATACCCAACAGTGTAAGTGCAGGAATAGCATGGCTCAAGCCTAAGAGTTAGCTGACATCATGGGGGGGTGTCAGGCATACTGTAAGAGGATTGGAGCCCTGTGGCTCGGGTTTGCCCTTAGCTTAGCAGGGGATGTACCTGAGGCTGCCTATCACTCTTTACATTGCCTAAGCACCGTGCACCGGGTTTTAAAGGAAAAAAAAAGTAAACCAAGAAATATCAGCTCTGTGCACATTTGAGCACTGTGTCTGTGCGGCGTGCCCCTGGGCTTAAACAGGAAGGCAATGGTAAGGGAAAACAGCAGTAGGAAGGTAATCAAGGAGAACAAGCATAGCTGGCAGATGAAATGTATCGTATCAGAATCAGCCAATTACACAGGCAGCAGTCCAACCCAGCCCAGAACACTCATATAAACTATGCAAACAACTTTCCCTCTGTTTTTTCACACATACTGTACACCACCGGTGTATACAAGTGGGGAAATTTTAACAAACAAAAACAACAAAATGATAGGAGCTGCAGTAGCTATCGTACATCAACATTTGGAACAAACTGAGGTTGGGATGAGAATGCTGTCGACCAACCCACAGTGAGGAGATAGAGAAGAGTGTACAGACCCAGGGTAACCTACCAGGGGCTACATGAGCTGGAGATAGTGGAGAACTATAGGGTGGACAGGGACCTCCTACAGCAAATTGTTGAGCTGTGCTGGCCATGCCTAACACAAAGAACTAACAGAGGGGAACCCATCCCAGTGGATACCAAGGTATGTGTAGGCCTAAGTATACTAGCCACAGGTACCTTCCAAAGGCCAACTGGGAATATCATGGGCATCTCACAGGCATCAGCATCCAGTGTACTCCACCAGTTCCTGATTGCCATGTCAGCACATGCTGGTGAGCACGTATATTTCCCCAATACCCGTGAGGCATTGGCTAGCAATATGCATCTCTTCCACCAAATAGCAGAATATCCTGAGGTAGTGGGTGCTATAGACTGCACGCACATATGCATCAAAGCAACACCCAGTGAGCAGGGTAGGGTCTACATCAACCACAAGGTCTTCCCCTCCATCAACTGCCAGGTCGTGGGCGATGTCCAGAGCATTATAATGAATGTGTGTGCTGGCTGCCCTGGAAGCTATTATGACTCCCACATCTGGCATCTAACGCAGCTGTACCAGAGATTAGCCAGTGGGGACATCCCTAACGGTGACCTAGTGGGGGATGCTGGTTATGCACTAGAGCCGTGGCTGATGACACCATCAGAAATGCACACACACCTGAACAAGAACTCCATAATGAGGAACACACACAGACCAGAATTATAATAGACCATGTGTTTGGGATGCTGAAGTCATCGTTCCATTGCCTGGACACAGCCGGTGGAGCCTTGCAGTCCTCACAAGCTACATGTACTGAAATTGTCATCTTATGTGCTATACTACACAATATGATCTTGTGGAAACAGCTGCAGCAGGAACAGCATGGGGCAGGGCCAAACAGCCCCCCACCATTGCCAAGGCCTGCACAGGCACTGAGTGACTCAGAAGAGGAACAAACTGAGCCTGCCCCAGTAGGTAGAAGGAGGCATGCCCAGTATGCCCTGGCCTTGGCAAAGAGGCAATGCATAACACATACACTGACACAGGAGGGACCCAGGGAATGACACCTTTGTCTGACTCGCACATACAGTAAAAGGGATTCCAAGCATGACACTACCTGTGCTCAACCATGTATAGGGAGTGTACTATGTGCATCCGACATAGGCAGCCCTCCAGCACCATCCTCAATACTAGCACAGCCACAAAGTAAGTCACTCTTCCTACCAGTTGCCAAATGGAGTAATATGTGTTGTTACTTGCATCTATGGTATGGATGTGAGCATGCAAGGGAATTGGGTGGTTGAATGGGATACCAGCAGATAATAGACACCTATAGTGGCAGCATGAGATCTGTAACAAATACTGGTGTCACCATAATAGCCAGTACTACACATGGTGACAAAACCCACTGCAGAAAATGTGCTGGGCCACATGTGTGTCCATATGACACACACATGCCAGTCAGGGAGGCTCACATACCCAACAACAGTCTCAGCCAGCAGGACAGGTGTAGATAAACACAAACAAAGGCTGTGCTAATGCCTCTGAATGATGACTATGGGTAACCCCCCCAGGCCTACACAGACAGACTACAACAAGTCAGGCAGTGGGATGTTAGTTCTGAAGGGTAAGACGTCAGAAACTCATATGTAGGTCAATCAAGCCTAAGACCTGTAGTACACTGATATGCCTCTACTCAGCATGATAGATTAGAATACAGAATGAAATGGAGTACCTGACATACCAGTACAGTCATAGCAAATGTGTACAAGTGTCAGGTGTGCCCCCCAGTCCTATGTAGAAATGTAGTAACAGTCAGTTGTGCCCCCCCAATCCGATGTAAACACGTAGTAACAGTCAGGTGTGCCCCCCAATCCTATGTAGAAATGTAGTAACAGTCAGGTGTGCACCCATTCCTATGTAGACATGTAGTAACACACAGGTGTGCCCCCCCAATCCTATGTAGAAATGTAGTAACAGTCTGGTGATGCCCCTGCACAAGCCAGCATAAGTGGAATGCCCCATGCATGTCTGTGAGTCAGATGCAAGTAGTGTCCATAGCACACATGCACCCAGCTCACCCAAACACCACCCACAGGTACCTTTCTGGTCGTATCCCCGCTGTTGGGAATGGGTACAATATATGACCCCCACCTGTGTATGGCAATAGTAAAAGAATGCAGCATGCAGAGCAGGTGTCCCATGCAGGTGTGTGCCTAGCTGTAAGCAGCACCCCAGCATCCACACAACTGGATAAATACTGACAGAAAGTATTGGCATGAACAACCAGAACACCTACCCTGTCACCCCAGGGGAATATACTGTATTACAGTCTGGGACTGTAGGATTGACAGAATGCAACAGCCTGCTACAGCTGGTCTGCATCACTACCAAATGGCCTGCAGTCCTCTGCCAAAGGCCTGTGTCTCACCTGTACTGCCAATGTATATTATGTCATGGACTCCCAAATAACAACATAACACAGTCCACAGAACCCATATGCAAGGCCATGTGAACAAACCACAGTAACATGTCCACCATGTCCTACTGCATGAACTGTGGACCAACACCAATATACTCCTATGATGAGGTGATAACTATAGGGAAAGTATCAGAGAATGTTTGCATAATGTATTGAAGATGATAGAATAAAAGGGGGGGGGGTGGGAGCATGGACAGCATGGAGTGTGTGAGGTTCGAAATACAGCCATGTGCACATACTATCCCTGGCTGCAAACACAAGAATGGGTGGCTACAATCCTGCTTGTAAACCACTATATGTAGGGGTAATGTCCTAACTTATGACCCCTGCCTCTGGGTAACCTGTGTGAATCTGTACAGCTGTGAGGTATTGCCACAGCAAGATAAGACCATACTGTCACGTCGATGGTTGTACAAGTATGGGATCCTCTGCCACCACTGTACCAAGGTGCTGAACCAGTTACACATACCCAGCAGCAAGTGTCTGCAGCTCCCCCTCCAGAATAGCATGTGTTTGCAAGAATATGTAGGTATATGACCACATTACTGTACACAGCTGCATTCACCCTGTGTTCCACAGGACATCACTACAAGCAAATATGTCTACCTGACAGTACTTGATGACTTAAAACATCACAGTGTATAACAGTACACACGTCTGAATATCTCTGCTAACACCAGGACCATGCAGCAGAAGCAGCACAGACAATATTACCTACAGTATCTCACTAACCTTGGCACATTCTGACCCCATACTGTCAACTGATCTACAGATATCCTGCAGAAACAGTTTCCTTGTTGTAGAACACAAAAGTCTGCACTGGAGTACAATCTACCTGACATGGATTCACACATTCAACAGAGAAGGTCATACTGAGCATGATCCCACACTTAGAGAAATGAAGGCAATGTTAGACAACAAAATACTGAAAGGTCATACTGGGCATGATCACATACTTAAAGAAATGACACTCATGTCTGTCAACAACAGTGGACCATACATATCTGACTGTTGTAGATGTTAGTGCATACACTCCTCATTATGCAACAGTCAACACAAATAATGCTAATATGTCACTATAAAGACACTAATATCTACCAACTGACCCTGACCCTAACCCTAACCCTAAGGTCCGTTACTATCGCACACTCACCTGACCCGCGCCCTAACCCTAACTCACTTAAACCGCCCCTAACCCCAATATTTGTCACTATTGCATACATGCCTAACGTGCGCCCTAACCCTAACTCATTTAAATCGCCCCTAACCCTAACATAATACCAACCGCACACTTACCTGAACCCAACGCATGACCTAACACCACAGGGCTAACAG